>NW_024105097.1:0-17757 GCF_003945595.2 Pipra filicauda | reverse complement strand
GGAACTCGGAAGGAAGGAACTCGAAAGGAACTCGGAGGGAAGGAGGGAAGGAACTCGGAAGGAAGGAACTTGGAACTTGGAAGGAACTCAGAACTTGGAACTTGGAACTCGGAAGGAACTCGGAAGGAAGAAAGGAAGGAAGGAAGGAACTCGGAAGGAACTAGGAAGGAACTCGGAAGGAAGGAAGGAACTCGGAAGGAAGGAAGGAACTCGGAAGGAACTTGGAAGGAAGGAAGGAACTCGGAAGGAACTTGGAAGAAAGGAACTCAGAACTGGGAAGGAACTCGGAACTTGGAACTCGGAACTCGGAACTTGGAACTCTGAAGGAAGGAAGGAAGGACCTCAGAAGGAAGGAATTTGGAAGGACGGAAGGAACTCGGAACTCGGAACTCGGAAAGAAATCGGAAGGAACTCGGAAGGAACTCGGAACTCGGCAGGAACTGGGAAGGAAGGTATTCGGAAGGAACTCTGAAAGAAGGAAGGAAGGAAGGAACTCGGAAGGAAGGAACTTGGAACTTGGAAGGAACTCAGAACTTGGAACTTGGAAGGAAGGAAGGAACTCGGAAGGAAGAAAGGAAGGAAGGAAGGAACTCGGAAGGAAGGAACTAGGAAGGAACTCGGAAGGAAGGAAGGAAGGAACTCGGAACTCGGAACTCGGAACTCGGAAGGAAGGAACTCGGAACTCGGAAGGAAGGAACTCGGAACTCGGAAGGAAGGAACTCGGAACTCAGAAGGAAGGAACTCGGAACTCGGAAGGAAGGAACTCGGAAGGAAGGAACTCGAAAGGAACTCGGAGGGAAGGAGGGAAGGAACTCGGAAGGAAGGAACTCGGAAGGAAGGAACTCGGAAGGAAGGAACTCGGAACTCGGAACTCGGAACTCGGAATCCGGAAAGAAGGAAGGAAGGAAGGAACTCGGAAGGAAGGAACTCGGAAGGAAGGAACTCGGAAGGAAGGAAGAAACTCGGAAGGAACTCAGAAGGAAGGAAGAAACTCGGAAGGAACTCGGAAGGAACTCATAACTCGGAACTCAGGAAGGAACTCGGAAGGAAGTCGGAAGGAACTCGGAAGGAACTAGGAAACAAGGAACTCGGAAGGAAGGAATTCGGAAGGACGGAAGGAACTCGGAACTCAGAAGGAAATCGGAAGGAACTCGGAAGGAACTCGGAAGGAAGGAAGGATAGAAGGAACTCGGAAGGAAGGAACTTGGAACTTGGAAGGAACTCAGAACTTGGAACTTGGAAGGAAGGAAGGAACTCGGAAGGAAGAAAGGAAGGAAGGAAGGAACTTGGAAGGAACTCGGAAGGAAGGAACTCGGAAGGAAGGAACTCGAAAGGAAGGAACTCGGAAGGAAGGAGGGAAGGAACTCAGAAGGAAGGAACTAGGAAGGAACTTGGAAGGAAGGAAGGAAGGAACTCGGAACTCAGAAGGAAGGAACTCGGAACTCGGAACTCGGAACTCGGAAGGAAGGAACTCGGAAGGAAGGAACTCGAAAGGAACTCGGAGGGAAGGAGGGAAGGAACTCGGAAGGAAGGAACTAGGAAGGAACTCGGAAGGAACTCAGAAGGAAGGAACTCGGAAGGAAGGAGGGAAGGAACTCAGAAGGAAGGAACTCGGAAGGAAGGAACTCGGAACTCGGAACTCGGAAGGAAGGAACTCGGAAGGAAGGAACTCGGAAGGAACTCGGAAGGAACTCGGAAGGAAGGAACTCGGAAGGAATTTAGAAGGAACTCGGAAGGAAGGAACTCAGAAGAAAGGAACGCGGAAGGAAGGAACTTGGAAGGAACTCAGAAGGAACTCGGAAGGAACTCGGAAGGAAGGAACTCGGAAGGAAGGAAGGAACTCGGAAGGAACTCAGAAGGAACTCAGAAGGAAGGAATTCGGAAGGAAGGAAGGAACCTGGAAGGAAGGAACTCAGAAGGAAGGAACTTGGAACTCGGAACTCGGAATCCGGAAAGAAGGAACACGGAAGGAACTCGGAAGGAACTCGGAAGGAACTTGGAAGGAAGGAAGGAAGGAACTTGGAACTTGGAAGAAGGAAGGAAGGAAAGAATTCGGAAGGAACGAGGGAAGGAATTCGGAAGGAAGGAAGGAAGGAACTCGATAGGAAGGAACTCGGAAGGAAGGAACTCGGAAGGAAGGAACTCGGAAGGAACTCGGAAGGAACTCGGTAGGAACTTGGAAGGAAGGAAGGAAGGAACTTGGAACTTGGAAGAAGGAAGGAAGGAAAGATTTCGGAAGGAACGAGGGAAGGAATTCGGAAGGAAGGAAGGAAAGAACTCGATAGGAAGGAACTCGGAAGGAAGGAACTCGGAAGGAAGGAACTCGGAAGGAAGGAACTCGGAAGGAAGGAAGAAACTCGGAAGGAACTCGGAAGGAACTCAGAACTCAGAAGTCAGGAAGGAACTCAGAAGGAAGTCGGAAGGAACTTGGAAGGAACTAGGAAGGAACTCGGAAGGAAGGAAGGAACTCGGAAGGAAGGAAGGAACTCGGAAGGAACTTGGAAGGAAGGAAGGAACTCGGAAGGAACTTGGAAGAAAGGAACTCAGAACTGGGAAGGAACTCGGAACTTGGAACTCGGAACTCGGAACTTGGAACTCTGAAGGAAGGAAGGAAGGACCTCAGAAGGAAGGAATTCAGAAGGACAGAAGGAACTCGGAACTCGGAACTCGGAAAGAAATCGGAAGGAACTCGGAAGGAACTCGGAACTCGGCAGGAACTCGGAAGGAAGGTACTCGGAAGGAACTCGGAAAGAAGGAAGGAAGGAACTCGGAAGGAAGGAACTTGGAACTTGGAAGGAACTCAGAACTTGGAACTTGGAAGGAACTCGGAACTCGGAAGGAAGAAAGGAAGGAAGGAAGGAACTCGGAAGGAACTCGGAAGGAAGGAACTCGGAACTCGGAAGGAAGGAAGGAACTCGGAACTCGGAAGGAAGGAACTCGGAACTCGGAACTCGGAACTCGGAAGGAAGGAACTCGGAACTCGGAACTTGGAACTCTGAAGGAAGGAAGGAAGGACCTCAGAAGGAAGGAATTCGGAAGGACGGAAGGAACTCGGAAGGAAGGAACTCGGAAAGAAATCGGAAGGAACTCGGAAGGAACTCGGAACTCGGCAGGAACTGGGAAGGAAGGTACTCGGAAGGAACTCGGAAAGAAGGAAGGAAGGAAGGAACTCGGAAGGAAGGAACTTGGAACTAGGAAGTAACTCAGAACTTGGAACTTGGAAGGAAGGAAGGAACTCGGAAGGAAGAAAGGAAGGAAGGAAGGAACTCGGAAGGAACTCGGAAGGAAGGAACTCGGAACTCGGAAGGAAGGAAGGAACTTGGAACTCGGAAGGAAGGAACTCGGATGGAAGGAAGGAAGGAACTCGGAAGGAAGGAACTTGGAACTTGGAAGGAACTCAGAACTTGGAATTTGGAAGGAAGGAAGGAACTCGGAAGGAAGAAAGGAAGGAAGGAACTCGGAAGGAACTTGGAAGGAAGGAACTCGGAACTCGGACGGAAGGAAGGAACTCGGAACTCGGAAGGAAGGAACTCGGAACTCGGAACTCGGAACTTGGAACTCTGAAGGAAGGAAGGAAGGACCTCAGAAGGAAGGAATTCGGAAGGACGGAAGGAACTCGGAACTCGGAAAGAAATCGGAAGGAACTCGGAAGGAACTCGGAACTCGGCAGGAACTGGGAAGTAAGGTACTCGGAAGGAACTCGGAAAGAAGGAAGGAAGGAAGGAACTCGGAAGGAAGGAACTTGGAACTTGGAAGGAACTCAGAACTTGGAACTTGGAAAGAAGGAAGGAACTCGGAAGGAAGAAAGGAAGGAAGGAAGGAACTCGGAAGGAACTCGGAAGGAAGGAACTTGGAAGGAAGGAAGGAAGGAAGGAACTTGGAACTCGGAAGGAAGGAACTCGGAACTCGGAAGGAAGGAACTCGGAACTCGGAACTCGGAACTCGGAACTCGGAAGGAAGGAACTCGGAAGGAAGGAACTCGAAAGGAACTCGGAGGGAAGGAGGGAAGGAACTCGGAAGGAAGGAACTAGGAAGGAACTCGGAAGGAACTCAGAAGGAAGGAACTCGGAAGGAAGGAGGGAAGGAACTCGGAAGGAAGGAAGGAACTTGGAAGTTGGAGCTCGTAAGGAAGGAATTCGAAAGGAAGGAACTCGGAAGGAACTCGGAAGGAACTCGGAAGGAACTCGGAAGGAAGGAAGTCAGAAGAAAGGAACGCGGAAGGAATGAACTCGGAAGGAACTCGGAAGGAAGGAGGGAAGGAACTCGGAAGGAACTCAGAAGGAAGGAACTCGGAAGGAAAGAGCTTGGAACTTGGAAGGAACTCAGAACTTGGAACTTGGAAGGAAGGAAGGAACTCGGAAGGAAGAAAGGAAGGAAGGAACTTGGAACTCGGAAGGAACTCGGAAGGAAGGAAGGAACTCGGAACTCGGAAGGAAGGAACTCGGAAGGAAGGAAGGAAGGAACTCGGAACTTGAAAGGAAGGAACTCGGAAGGAAGAAACTCGGAAGGAACTCGGATGGAACTCAGAAGGAAGGAACTCGGAAGGAAGGGGGGAAGGAACTCGGAAGGAAGGAAGGAAGGAAGGAATTTGGAAGTTGGAGCTCGGAAGGAAGGAATTCGAAAGGAAGGAACTCGGAAGGAACTCGGAAGGAACTCGGAAAGAAGGAACTCGGAAGGAACTCAGAAGGAACTCGGAAGGAATGAACTCGGAAGGAAGGAAGGAACTCGGAACTCGAAAGGAAGGAGGGAAGGAACTCGGAAGGAAGGAGGGAAGGAACTCGGAAGGAACTCGGAAGGAACTTGGAAGTTGGAGCTCGGAAGGAAGGAATTCGAAAGGAAGGAACTCGGAAGGAACTCGGAAGGAACTTGGAAGGAAGGAACTCGGAAGGAACTGAGAAGGAACTCGGAAGGAAGGAACTCAGAAGAAAGGAACGCGGAAGGAAGGAGGGAAAGAACTCGGAAGGAACTCGGAAGGAAGGAACTCGGAAGGAAGGAAGGAACTCAGAAGGAACTCAGAAGGAAGGAATTCGGAAGGAAGGAAGGAACCTGGAAGGAAGGAACTCAGAAAGAAAGGAAGGAAGGAAGGAAGGAACTCGGATGGAAGGAAGGAAGGAACTCGGAAGGAAGGAACTCGAAGGAACTCAGAAGGAAGGAAGGAACTCGGAAGGAACACAGAAGGAACTCGGAAAGAAGGAAGGAAGGAACTCGGAAGGAACTTGAAAGGAACTCGGAAGGAACTTGGAACTTGGAAGGAAGGAAGGAAGGAAAGAATTCGGAAGGAACGAGGGAAGGAATTCGGAAGGAAGGAAGGAAGGAACTCGGAAGGATGGAACTCGGAAGGAAGGAACTCGGAAGGAACTCAGAAGGAAGGAAGAAACTCGGAAGGAACTCGGAAGGAACTCAGAACTCGGAACTCAGGAAGGAACTCAGAAGGAAGTCGGAAGGAACTCGGAAGGAACTCGAAAGGAACTTGGAAAAAAGGAAGGAATTCGGAACTTGGAAGGAATTTGGAACTTTGAAGGAACTCGGAACTTGGAACTCGGAAGAAAGGAAGGAACTCGGAAGGAAGAAAGGAACTCGGAAGGAACTCGGAAGGAACTCGGAACTCGGAACTTGGAACTCATAAATCAGAAGGAAGGAACTCGGAAGGAAGAAAGGAAGCAAGGAACTCGAAAGGAACTCGGAATTCAGAACTCGGAACTTGGAACTCGGAAGGAAGGAATGAAGGAAGGAAAGAAGGAACGTCCTCAGAAGGAAGGAAGTCGGAAGGACGGAAGGAACTCGGAACTCGGAACTCGGAAAGAAATCGGAAGGTCGGAACTCGGAAGGAACTCGGAACTCGGAAGGAACTCGGAACTCGGAAGGAACTCGTGTCTTGGTTTGAATCTTGTTTTCCCCCAGAGACTAAGAAAAGTGGTAGACCCTAAGGGGTGGAAACCCCTGGAAATTTTGAAATTCTGTCCAATGGGTGCTCCTGCAAAAATGTAAACATACCACAACCAGACCGGAAGAGATGAGTTGTAGTTTTGGGTTGTTGTAGAAGTGGTGGTCATGTTGTAGAGCCACGAGGAAGGGGTTCTGAGCCCCACAGGGGCCTCTGCGCCCTCCCAGCCCCGGTTGGGGGGACTGCAAAGATCTGGAACAGTGCTAGACTGGACTAAGTGTCTGTAGTATGCTGGAGATGTTTTCTCCATGGGCACAGATAAGGACCTGAACCGGAGGAGCAGCAGAAGCAACATGCAGCAACCGGGACTGACCAGAGAAACGGTGGCAGAGAGCCAGGACAGATAAGGACTGAACCAAACAGCAACAAAGACATGCAGCACCAGAGAAAGGACTCCTGGAAGGAGAGCCGGGAAAAAAGAGAGCCAGCAGCCTGAGAGACAGAGTTCTGGGGGTAAGACTGTACCACACTCCCCCAAAACTCCTTTGAGATCCCTCTGAGAAAAGAGGGAGATGGACTCCTATTAAGGAGAAGAGTTTTAGACATGCAGCTCCAGAGAGAGAGGAGTTGAGAAGCTCAAAGACGTCCTGGAGCTGGACCGGGACGACCAGATGGAATGCAGGGGGAGTTGACCTTGGCTCCCCCCTCTCACTGCTGCCACGGTGGCAGCCTGAAGGCAGGGCACAGAGACCCTGCAAGGAGCTGAGTCTCCTGGAGATACCAGACCGTCACGAAGACCCCCCTGTGTCTTCGTGATATGACGTGGTGAAACGACCTTGTCTGGGGTTACAAAACCCACGGAAGACCCCTTTGCCTGCATCAAGGGGGCCGAGGGAGTTTGGATACCTCCCTCGTGAGTGCTGGCAGAAATCCAGCTGTTAGCTGCTGCATGTGGAGAGGATAGAAAGAACCTGCTGCCTTAGAAGATGCTGCTGCTTAAGGACTGGAAGGGATCTGTCCTTCTTTCCCTCCTGGACTTTTATTTGGAGGGGAGAAGAGATCTGATCCATTGTAAATACTATATGTCATGGTAGAGATAGTTGTGATCGTGTGTATAATGTGATATGGTATTTATTGGTACAGTCATTGTAATATATTCCCTTTCCCCCACTTTGAGTCCGGTGTGTTTTGTCTGAAAAAACCCATCTCACATTAGGTTGAGATATGAGATGTGGGAGGGGGGATGGAGCTAGGGAATTGGATTTTGGGGCTATCTCAAACCATGACACATATTTTTCGTGGGAATCTGCAGGAGGGCATTGAGTCTTCCATGAGCAAATTGGCAGAGGACACCAAGTTGGCTTGCAGTGTGGATGGGCTGGAGGGTAGGAAGGTTGTGCAGAGGGACCTGGACAGGCTGGACCTCTGGGCCGAGCCCGTGGGCATGAGGTTCAAGAGTGCCTTTGGTGCCTTTGGGGCCTCTGGTCACAAGAACCCCCTGCAGCTCCAGGCTGGGGGCAGAGGAGCTGCAAAGGGTCCCCGTGGGAGAGGCCCTGGGGGTGCTGGTGGACAGAGGCTGAACCTGAGCCAGCGGGTGCCCGGGTGGGCAAGAAGGCCAAGGGCAGGCTGGCCTGGATCAGAAAGAGTGTGGCAGCAGGAGCAGGGCAGTGATGCTTCTGCTGGACTGGGCACTGCTGAGGCCACAACTGGAGTGCTGTGTCCAGCTCTGGGCCCCTCAATTCAGGGAGAACCTTGAGGAGCTGGAGTGGGTGGAGAGCAGGGCAATGGAGCTGGGCAAGGGTCTGCAGTGCATGGCCTGTGAGGAGCAGCTGAGGGAGCTGGGCTTCTCCAAGCTGGAGAAGAGGAGGCTCGGGGCTGACCTTCTCCCTGTCCACAACTTCCTGACAGGAGGCTGGAGCCAGGTGGGGGTCAACCCCTTCTCCGAGGCAACAGGCGATAGGACAAGAGGACATGAGGACCTGCCTGTCAGGGGCTGTTTGTCAGGGACAGGAGCAGGACTTTTTGGAGAGAAACAGGGATTAGGTATTGAAATGGGCTGCCCAGGGAGGTGGTGGAGTCAGCGTCCCTGGAGGTGTTTAAGCAAAGACTGGCCATGGCACTGAGTGCCGTGGTCTGCTTGACGTGCTGGGGATGGGGCGTAGGCTGGACCCCGGCTGATCTCACAAGTCTTTGCCAAGCTCAGGGACTCTGGGCTTCTGTGCCAGCCCAGCCTCTGGGGACAGCGTGCTGGTGGCTCCGAGGCTCCGTCCTTGCCTTGCCTTGCCCATCTCCTGGCTGCCAGGCAAGGGCCTTGTGACATCACAGCCTCTGTGGAACAGCGCGGGGGCTGAAAACTGTCAGTGCTGCGTCCCCGTGCCCAGAGCCTGGGCAGAAGTCGGCTGGCAGGGACGGGCAGAGACTGTGCAGAGGTGTCAGCTCGTCCCGCAGCAGCACGATGCCCAGCCAGGGCATCTCCTGGCTCCTCAGGCTCTCGCTGCTCCTGCTCTTGCCTGGCCCACTGGAGCCTTGCAGCCGTGCCACAGGTGCCATTGCTGAGAACCGGGCTTTTCCTTGGATGGCCCCTTGCCAGCAAAGGCAGGAGAGGCTGGAGAGAGGGGAAGGAGGGGGGTCAGGCCGCTGGGATGGGGCCGGCGGGCCGTGAGCCCGAAGCCAGCAAGGCCTTGGGCCCACACGGTGTCAGGGGAGGACTGAGAGCCCCCAGGGAGGAGGAAAGCTGGGCAGGCCCCAAGGCTGCTGGGCCTCTTCCTTGCCAGCCCTTTGGCCAAGGCCCCGAGGCAGAGGTGGGGCTCAGCCCCTGCCCAGCAATGGGGCACAGGCTGAGCCCCAGGGACACCAGAGCCAGGCGGCCTGAGCTCTTCTTCCTGCAGCGTCTGCCTGGGGCAGCCCAGCCAGGCCTGAGTCTCTGCAGGAGAGGCCAAGCCCAGCCAGAGAGGGCTCAGCCCTCTGAGGCTGCACTCACTGCAAAGGGAACAAAACATTGGCCCAGAGGACATCCTGCCCCCAAAGGGAGAACTGGAAAGGTCAAGAATAAAAAAGTCACCCCCCTCCATTCTTCAAGAAATGTTCAGACCTCTTTCCTAAAAGCATCCAGGACTCGGGTCACCCAATTTTCTCTCTGAGAAGGGTTTTCCATGGTTCCCCTCAATTCCCAGGTTCAAGGGGGTCCCAGCACACTTTGGGATGTGTTGGATGCGGTGTTGGGGTGCAGATGTCCCCCCAAAGCTCCCTCAGAACAGGGTGACACAAGGGGGGGTCACAGAGGGGTCCCCATTCCTGATCCATCCTGGAGCAACCACACTGGGGGCAACTGGGATCATACTGGGAGCAGCTGGGCCCCTGCTGGGCTCATACTGGGACCATCCTGGGAGTGACTGCAATACTACTGGGAGTATGTGAGAGGCACTGCAACCATACTGGGATTACTGGGAACAAACTGGATTCATACTGGAAGTGTTTGTAAGTTCCTGGGATCATACTGGGGGTGACTGGACACATACTGAGATCATACTGGGAGCAACTGAGACCATGCAGGGGCAAATGGCATCGTCCAGGCAGTGACTGAAAGTGCCTGGGGCCAGACTGGACTCAGACTGGGAGTCCCTGAGAGGGAAAGGAACCATCCTGGGGGAAACTGGGAGCAACTGGGACCACCTTGAGGGCAACTGGAATCCAATTGGGAGTGACTGGGAGTGATTGGGATGATAGTGGGAGTGACCAGGACCGTACTGGAACCATCCTGGGAGTGACTGTCAGTGACTGGGATCATACTGGGAGCAACTGGGTCATGGTTGCGGCACAAAGAACAGAGGGAGGGGAGGGAAAGAGAGGGGAGAGGGAATTTTAGAAAGGATAAAGAGGAAAGAAAGACAAAAAAAAGAGAAAAATAAGAGAAAAAGGCAAGTTTAAACATTCAGTAAATGTGTGAGTCACTGAGAGCTCCCAGGTCAAAGGCAGGTGAAGTGTTTGCAGGGGACAGGAGCCTGTTCAGGGCTCAGGAGCTGCTGCTGCCCAAAGGGAGGAAACGCCCCGAGGGCTCGGAGCAGAGTTTGTGCTTTGGGGCCTTTGCCAAGAACCCGCAGGAGGGAAAGCAGTTCCAGCCAGGGGGGCCCAGGGGCTCCCAGCATGGGCCCAGGGGCTCCCAGTCCCCCCCAGGATGGGCCCAGTCCCCCCCAGGATGGGCCCAGTCACCCCCAGGATGATCTCAGTCACTTTTAGTCACTCCCAGTCTGATCCCAGCATGATCCCAGTCACTCCCAATCTGATTCCATTCTCTCCTAGTAGGATCCAAGTTACCCCTGCAAGGTCCCAGTTGCTCCCAGTCAGTCCCAGTATAATCCCAGTCAGTCCTGGTGTCTCCCACTATATCCCAGTTGCCCCCAGTGTGGTCCCACTCACTCTCAGTTGTTCCCAGTACCTTCCAGCATGATCCCAGTTGCTCACAGCCACTCCCAGTCACTCCCAGTGTGCTCCCAGTCGCTCCCACTATGATCCCAGTTACCTCCAGCATACTTCCTCCCAGTATATCCCAGTTGCATCAGCACGGTCCCAAATGCCCTCAGAATGCTCCCAGTCACTCCCAGTATGACCCCAGTCACCCTCACTGTGGGCCCAGTTGCCCACGCATGGGCCAAGCTGCTCCCACTGAGATCCCAGTGTGATCCCACTTGTCCCCAGCGTGGTCCCACTTGCTCCCAGTTCCTCCTAGTGTGATCCCAGCTGCTCCCAGTTGACCCTAGGATTGACCCAGTCGCTCCCAGTATGATCCCACTGTGGTCCCTGTATGATCCCAGTACAATCACAGTTACCCCAGCATGGGCCAAGCTGCTCCCAGTTGCCTCCAGCACAGATCCACTCAATCCAAGTATGGTCCCAGTCTTCCCCCAGCATGGTCCCAGTCAATCCCGGTTGCCCCATTGTAGATTCAGTCACTCCCAGGTGCTCCCAGTCCAAGTCACTCCCAGTGTGGTCCCAGTCACCCCCAGGATGGTTGCAGACTCTCCCAGTAGATCCCAGTTGCCCTCAGCATGCTCACAGTCATACCCAGTTACATCCACTTGCCCCAGGATGCTTCCAGTTCCCATCAGTACAATCCCAGTCACTCCCAGTCTATGCCAGTTGCCTCCAGCATGCACCCTGTCACTCCCAGTTACTCCCAGTTCCACCATACTTCCACCATGGCCCCACTGGCTCCAAGTTCCCCTCTGTGTAGTTCCAGTCACTCCCACTAGGATCCCAGTCACTTCCAGTCACTCCCAATTGGATCCCAATTGCCCTCAAAGGTGGTCCCAATTGCTCCCAGTCCCCCCCCAGGATGGTTCCTTTCCCTCTCAGGGACTCCCAGTCTGAGTCCAGTCTGGCCCCAGGCACTTTCAGTCACTGCCTGGACGATGTCATTTGCCCCCTGCATGGTCCCAGTTGCTCCCAGGATGATCCCACTCTGAGTCCAGTCACCCCCAGTATGATCCCAGGAACTTCCAGACACTTGCAGTACGAATCCAGTTTGTTCCCAGTCACCCCCAGTATGGTTGCAGTGCCTCTCACATACTCCCAGTATTATTGCAGTCACTCCCAGGATGAGCCCAGTATGAGCCCAGTATGAGCCCAGTATGAGCCCAGTTGCCCTCAGCGTGGTTCCAGTTGCTCCCATTCACCCAGTGACTGTGTTTCAGTCACTCCCAGTATCATCCCTGTCACTCCCAGTCACCCCACTAGAGTTCCACTCCCTCCCAGTCCCTCCCAGGACCATCCCAGGAGGATCCCAGTGACACCCCAGATGGTGGCACTCACACCCAGGATGAACCCAGACATGCCCTGGCACTCCCAGGATAAAGCCATTTGCCCCCAGCAGGCTCCCAGTTCCTCCCAGGCACTGACTATGGTTCCAGTTGCTCCCAGGATGATCCCTGGCACTCCCAGTCACTCCCACTATGATCCCAGTCAGTCTCAGAATGATCCCAGTCACTCCTGGTCTCTCTCAGTATATACCAGTTGAAGTCAATGTGGTCCCACTCACTCCCAGTTGCTCCCAGTAGCTGCCAGCATAATCCCAGTTGCTCACAGCCACTCCTAGTCACTCTCAATGTGGTCCTAGTTGCTCCCAGTATGATCCCAGTCACTCCCAGTATGACCCAACTTGCTCTCAGTATATTCCAGTTCCACCAGCATGGTCCCACCTGCCCTCAGAATGCTCCCAGTCACTCCCAGTATGACCCCAGTCACCCTCACTGTGGGTCCAATGGCTCCCAAGATGATCCCATTGCCCCCAGCATGGACCAAGCTGCTCCCACTGGGATCCCAGTATGACCCCAGTTACCGCCAGTGTGGTCGCAGTTGCTCCCAGTTCCTCCCAGTGTGATCCCAGTTGCTCCCAGTTGCTCAGGGCAGAGACCCAGTTGCTCCCATTATGATCCCTGTATGATCCCTGTATGATCTCAGTACAATCACAGTTACCCCAGCATGGTCCCAGTTGCTCCAAGTTGCCCCATGATGCCAATTTTGCCCCCAAGAAGGCGCAGAGAACTGCTCAGAGACAAGAGTTAGTCTTTAAGCAGCGAGGTTTGTTTATTAGGCAACACTGGAGAGCAGCCAGCTCGTGCTGGACAAACTGCTCTGTCTCTCCAGTGAAATTACAGCACTTTATGCAATTTCTACGAGTGATTGCAACATGTTACATACATATTCATATGATTGCTATGTCTAATTATAATATTTATAATAGGCCGAGTTTAGGCCCTTTTATTAAATTCCCCGCTCTGAGTATCCTCATAGGCTTTTATGGAATTGCACGCTCTGAGGGAATGAACTGAGCATCCTTTTATGGAATTCCCCACTGTGAGGGGAGGACTGGGCATTCCTGCCTGAACTGGAGAATATATAAACCTGGAGTTTCAGAACCTTTTTAGCACTCGTGGGATCCAGAGGAGGACTGCAGCTCACCGCTCTCAACCAGCCTGAGACCACCCCCCTCAACTGGACTGCAACCACCACTTCTGACCAGACTGCAACAGCTCTCCCACCAGTAGGTTTTTTATCCCCTCTCCCTTTACTTTGGATTAGGGGGGGGCCCAAGGAACAGCACTTTGTTCATGGCCCAGGGTGCTGGGTTCTACATTTGGGTTTTGTGGATTAAAACCAATTGCTTGTCTGTATAATCAGACTTATTGGGCAAGGGGGGGGCAAGGGGGGCACAAGGGGGGCCCAAGGGGGGCCCAAGGGGGGCCAAAGGGGGCTGGGCCAGGGGGGGAAGGGCTGCAGGGGGTGGATCCCGGAGGAGGAAACCCGCCAAAAGCGGCGGCCCAGCCGAGGGAGGAGCCGAGCGGGAGCACAAAGAAGAGCAGCCCAAAGGTCCTGGCGGTGGCTCGGCAATGGCGGGGGGGGCGAGAGCGGTTTGGGGGCCCCCGTGAGAGCCGGGGGGGAACCCCGGTAGCCGCGGAGTGGGGAGAGCGGAGAGGGGCCATCCCGGAGCTGGGGGACCCCCGGAATGCTGGAGGGGGGGGGAGCAGAGAGGGAGCGCCAGGCCCCTTAAGCGGGGGTCCCAGAGAGGGGGAAGGCCTTGGAGTGTGGAGAGGAGGGGGGGCCTTGAGGCGGGGTGGGAGCCGAGAGCGCCAAGAGGTTTGCGAGGGTGGGAGGCGAGAGAGGAGGGCCGGCCGGCCCCGGGAGGCAGAGTGGGGAGAAGTGAGCCCTGGGACCCCCCTGGCAACACTAAAGGGGACCCTGGCGAGGGGGAACCCCCGGAGCCACGGGACCCCCGGCAGCCCGAAGAAGGGGGACCCCCAATGCAGGCAGAAGTGCCATCAGGCCATACAGTGGGGACCCCCCAAACCCCAGAGAGCAGAGAGGGGGAACTCCTGGGAGGGGTTTTTGGGCTGAATGTTGGTGTTTTGGGGGTTTTTATGGACACAAGATGCCCGGTGAGTCCTAGAGCTGGACTTGGGCAGGAGGAACCCCCAAGGCAACGCGCTCACCTCTTGTTTTCCCCCTCCAACAGGATTTCTGCTTCCCAAAGCTTGGGCGGATGGAGGAGGAGGCTGCGAGGAAGAGGAAGATGCCGCGGGCCCCCCAGGCAGGTGAGGAGGAAGTCAGTGCCCCTTTGGGTCGGTCTTTTGTCTTTTGTGGCCGTCCTGCCGGGGCCGGAGTTGGGGGGATGTCCTTGGGCTTCCCTGTGGACCGGAGGTAAATCCCCTGCGTGTCCTTGTTGCTTCCTGCCCCAGGCCCCGAGGTGAGGCCGGAGAGCGCGGAGGACAAATCCCGGCGGCAGAGCCTGGTGGGAGAGGCCGTTTTGAAGGGCTCCCCGGCGCAGGAAGGCAGCGGGGAGGAAAAGGGCCGGAGATGTCCCCGCAGGAGGGGCTCCAAAGCCAGCCCAGGGGGCTGTGAGGAGGAAAGAGCCAGCGTGTGCCGGGAAGGCGGCCGGAGCTTGAGGCGGAGCTGCGAGCTGGTGGTCCCTGAGCAGCCTCCCAGCAGGGAAAAGCCCTTCAGGTGTTTGGAATGTGGGAAGAGCTTCAGCAAGAGAACCAACCTCCAGGGGCACCAGCACATCCACACTGGGGAACGGCCCTACACGTGTGGGGAGTGTGGAAAGAGCTTCAATCAGAGCTCCAACCTGCTCCAACACCAAATGATCCACAGTGGGGAAAGGCCCTACATGTGTGAGGAATGTGGGAAGAGCTTCAGTGACAGCTCCACCCTGCGCACCCACCGTCGCATCCACAGTGGGGAACGGCCCTACACGTGTGGGGAGTGTGGGAAGAGCTTCAGTGACCGCTCCACCCTCCGCAACCACCGTCGCATCCACAGTGGGGAACAGCCCTACACGTGTGCGGAGTGTGGGAAGAGCTTCAGGAAGAGCTCCACCCTCCACAATCATCGACGCATCCACAGTGGGGAACGGCCCTACACGTGTGGGGAGTGTGGGAAGAGCTTCAGTGACAGCTCCACCCTCCGCAACCACCGTCGCATCCACAGTGGGGAACAGCCCTACACGTGTGCGGAGTGTGGGAAGAGCTTCAGGCAGATCTCCCACCTGCTCCGACACCAGATGATCCACAGTGGGGAAAGGCCCTACATGTGTGAGGAATGTGGGAAGAGCTTCACTCAGATCTCCGACCTGCTCCGACACCAGATGATCCACAGTGGGAAAGGCCCTACACTTGTGCGGAGTGTGGGAAGAGCTTCAGGGACAGCTCCAGCCTTTGCAAACACCGTTGCATCCACACCAGGGATTGGCCCTACAAGTGCTTGGAATGTGGGAAGAGCTTCAGCACAAGCCCCAAGCTGCTCAGCCCCCAGCACATCCACACTGGGGAACAGCCCTACACGTGTAGGGAATGTGGGACAGCTCCACCCTCTACACCCACCGTCGCCTCCACATCAGGGAGAGGCCCTACAACTGTCGGGATTGTGGGAAGAGCTTCAGGCAGAGCTCTTCCTTGACCTCCCACCAACGGACCCACCAGTAATGGAAGCCCCGAGTGCCCCGACTGCGGGAAGAGCTTCGGCCGCTGCTCCAACTCCAGCAGCCATGGGAGGACCCGCGTTGGATGATCCACAGGGACCCCCGTTGGGCACAGACCTGGTGTGCTGGTTTAATGGTAAACCAGCAGGGGAAATGTCAGCGGTGACACCTGGAATGGGATGGAACACCTGGAAAGGGAATGAGAATGCCTGGAATGGGAATGAGGACATAAAGAATGGGATTGGGACAAAAGCAATGGGATGGGAACACCAGGAATGGAAATGGGAAGACCTGGAATGGGAATGGGGACATTGGGAGCAGACTGGGGACACTAGGAATGGGAATGGGGGCAGAAGGAATGGGAATGGGGACACCTGGAATGGGGAGGGAACACCTGGAATGGGAACACCTGGAATGCAAATGGGGACACCAGGAATGGAAATGGGAACACCTGGAATTGGAATGGAGACACCTGGAATGGGAACACCTGGAACGGGAATGGAGACACCTGGAATGGGAATGGGGACACCAGGAATGGAAATGGGAACACCTGGAATTGAAATGGAGACACCTGGAATGGGAACACCTGGAATGGGAATGGGGACACCAGGAATGGAAATGGGAACACCTGGAATTGAAATGCAGACACCTGGAATGGGAACACCTGGAATTGGAATGGAGACACCTGGAATGGGAACACCTGGAATGGGAATGGAGACACCTGGAATGGGAATGGGGATACCAGGAATGGAAATGGGAACACCTGGAATTGAAATGGAGACAACTGGAATGGGAACACCTGGAATTGGAATGGAGACACCTGGAATGGGAACACCTGGAATGGGAATGGGGACACCAGGAATGGAAATGGGAACACCTGGAATTGAAATGCAGACACCTGGAATGGGAACACCTGGAATTGGAATGGGAACACCTGGAATGGGAACACCTGGAATGGGAATGGAGACACCTGGAATGGGAACACCTGGAATTGGAATGGAGACACCTGGAATGGGAATGGAGACACCTGGAATGGGAATGGGGACACCAGGAATGGGAACGGGAACACCTGGAATTGAAATGGAGACACCTGGAATGGGAATACCTGGAATTGGAATGGAGACACCTGGAATGGGAACACCTGGAATGGGAATGGGGACACCTGGAATGGGAACACCTGGAATGGGAATGGAGACACCTGGAATGGGAATGGGGATACCAGGAATGGAAATGGGAACACCTGGAATAGAAATGGAGACAACTGGAATGGGAACACCTGGAATTGAAATGGAGACACCTGGAATGGGAACACCTGGAATGGGAATGGGGACACCAGGAATGGAAATGGGAAGACCTGGAATTGAAATGCAGACACCTGGAATGGGAACACCTGGAATTGGAATGGAGACACCTGGAATGGGAACACCTGGAATGGGAATGGAGACACCTGGAATGGGAATGGGGACACCAGGAATGGAAATGGGAACACCTGGAATTGAAATGGAGACACCTGGAATGGGAACACCTGGAATGGGAATGGAGACACCTGGAATGGGGACACCTGGAATGGGAATGGGAACACCTGGAATTGGAATGGAGACACCTGGAATGGGAACACCTGGAATGGGAATGGGGACACCTGGAATGGGAACACCTGGAATTGGAATGGGGACACCAGGAATGGAAATGGGAACACCTGGAATTGAAATGGAGACACCTGGAATGGGAACACCTGGAATTGGAATGGGGACACCAGGAATGGAAATGGGAACACCTGGAATTGGAATGGAGACACCTGGAATGGGAACACCTGGAATGGGAATGGGGACACCTGGAATGGGAACACCTGGAATGGGAATGGAGACACCTGGAATGGGAATGGGGACATCAGGAATGGGAATGGGGTCACCTGGGCTGGGAATGGGAAGATTGGGAATGGGAACATTGGGAGCAGGTTGGGGACACCAGGAATGGGAATGGGAACATCTGGGATTTGAATGGGGACACCTGGAATGGGAATAGGGAAAACAGAGGTGGGATGGGAATACCTGGAATGGGAATGGGGACAATAGGAATGGGAATGGAGACAATAGGAATGGGAATGGAGACAATAGGAATGGGAATGGAGACACCAAGAACTGGGAATGGGGAAAACAGAAGTGGGATGGGAACACCAGGAATGGGAGGAGGGACAATAGGAATGGGAATGGGGACACCTGGAATGGGATGGAACACCTGGAAAGGAAATTGGAACACCTGGAAAGGAAATTGGAACACGTGGAACAGGAATGCAAACCCGTGGAACGGGAATGGGAATTCCTGGAATGGGAATGGGAACTCCTGGAATGGGAATGGGGACACCTGGAATGGGATAGGAACAACTAGAATGGGATGGGAACAC
>NW_024105096.1:0-54532 GCF_003945595.2 Pipra filicauda | reverse complement strand
AAAGCAAAGCTTCCCGACTTTTTTTCCTGGTGGAAAGAGCTGCTGTTCCCTTTTTTCAGGCCTGTGATTCAATGGCCTGTCCCACCTTTTGAAGAATTAAATCCAACAGAAGATTCCTGCCAGACAAAAGGTGCCACCACAGAAAATTCTTCCTTCCCAAGAAGTTCCCAGGCTGCCCCAACAACTGTACCTGAAGCCAAAGGTTCCAGTCCTTTTTTCATGGTGGAAAGAGCTGCTGTTCCCTTTTTTCAGCCCTGCGCTGCAATGGCTGGTCCCACCTCCTGAAAACTTCAATCCAAATGAAGATTTCTGCCAAACAAAAGGTGCCACCACAGAAAACTCGTCCTGCCCAAGAAGTTCCCAGGCTGCCCCAAACAACTGCACCTGAAGCCAAAGCTTCCAGACTTTTTTTCCTTAAGGAAAGAACTGATGTTCCCTTTTTTCTGCTTTGTGCTGCAAGGGGCGGTCTCACCTTTTAAAAGATTGAATTGAAATGTAGATTCCTGCTCGACAAAAGGTGCCACCACAGAAAGTTCTTGCTGCCCAAGAAGTGCCCAGGCTGCCCCACCAACTGCACCTGAAGCTAAAGCTTCCAGACTTTTTTTCCTGGTGGAAGGAGCTGCTGTTCCCTTTTTTCAGCCCTGCGCTGCAATGGCCTGTCCCACCTCCGGGAAAATTGAATCCAGCTGAAGATTCCTACCAGACAAAAGGTGCCACCAACAGAAAGGTCTTTTTTCTGCCCTTGAAGTACCCAGGGTGCACCAACAACTGCACCTCAGAGCCAAAATTTCCAGACATTTTTCCTTAGGAAAAGAGCTGCTGTTCCATTTTTTCTCCCCTGCGCTGCAATGGCCGGTCACACCTCCTGAAAAATTCAATCCAGCTGAAGATTGCTGCCAGACAAAAGGTACCACCACAGAAAGTTCTTGCTGCCTCACAAGTGCCCAGGCAGCCCCAAGAACTGCACGTGAAGCCGAAGCTTCCAACCTTTTTTCGTGGTGAAAAGAGCTGCTGTTCCCTTTTTTCAGCCCTGCTCTCAATGGCCGGTCCCACCTCCTGGAACACTGAATCCAACTGAAGATTCCTACCAGACAAAGGTGCCACCACAAGAAAGGTCTTGCTGACCAAGAAGTGCCCAGGCTGCCCCAACAACTGCACCTGAAGCCAAAGGATCCAGACTTTTTTTTTTTCGTGGAAAGATTTGCTGTTCCCTTTTTCAGCACCGTGCTACAATGGCTTGTCCCACCTCCTGAAAAATTTACTCCAAATGAAGATTCCTGCCTAACAAAAGGTGCCCCCCAGAAAGTTCTTGCTGCCCAAGATGTGCCCAGGCTGCAGCAACTGCACCTCAAAGCCAAAGCTTCCAGACTTTTTTTCCTTAGAGATAGAGCTGCTGTTCCCTTTTTTCAGCCCTGCGCTGCAATGGCCGGTCCCACCTCCTGAAAAATTCAATGCAAATGAAGATTCCTGCCAGACAAAAGGTGCCACCACAGAAAGGTCTTGCTGCCCCAGAAGTGCCCAGGCTGCCCCAACAACTGCACCTCAATGCCAAAGCTTCCAGCCTTTTTTTCCTGGTGGAAAGAGCTGCTATTCCCTTTTTCAGCCCTGCGCTGCAATGGCCTGTCCTACCTTTTGAAAAATTAAATCCCACAGAAGATTCCTGCCAGACAAAAGGTGCCACCACAGAAAGCTCTTTGCTTCCCAAGAAGTGCCCAGGCTGCCCCACCAACTGGACCTCAAAGCCAAAGCTTCCAGACTTTTTTCCCTTAGGGAAAGAGCTGCTGTTCCCTTTTTTCTGCCATGCGCTGCAATGGCCGGTCCCACCTCCTGGAACATTGAATCCAAATGAAGATTCCTACAAGACCAAGGGTGCCACCACCGAAAGTTCTTGCTGCCCCAGAATTGCCTAAACTGCCCCAACAACTGCACCTGAAGCCAAAGGATCCCGACTTTTTTATTCCTTAGGGAAAGAGCTGCTGTTCCCTTTTCTCAGGCCTGAGCTACAATGGCCTGTCACAACTCCTTAAACATTTTCTCTAAATGAAGATTCCTGCCAGACAAAAGGTGCCACCACAGAAAGCTCTTTGCTGCCCAAGAAGTGCCCAGGCTGCCCCAACAACTGCACCTCAAAGCCAAAGCTTCCGGACTTTTTTTCCTTAGGGAAAGAGCTGCTGTTCCCTTTTTTCAGGCCTGCGCTGCAATGGCCGGTCCCACCTCCTGGAAAATTTCCTCTAAATGAAGATTCCTGCCAGACAAAAAGTGCCACCACAGAAAGTTCTTCCTGGCCAAGAAGTGCCCAGGATGGCCCAATAACTGCACCTGAAGCCAAAGCTTCCAGACTTTTTTCCTGGTGGAAAGAGCTGCTGTTCCCTTTTTTCACCCCTGCGCTGCAATGGCCCGTCCCACCTCTTGAAAAATTGAATCCAAATGAAGATTCCTGCCAGACAAATGGTGCCACCAGAGAAAGTTCTTGCTGCCCAAGAATTTCCCAGGCTGCCCAACCAACCACACCTGAAAGCAAAGCTTCCCGACTTTTTTTCCTGGTGGAAAGAGCTGCTGTTCCCTTTTTTCAGGCCTGTGATTCAATGGCCTGTCCCACCTTTTGAAGAATTAAATCCAACAGAAGATTCCTGCCAGACAAAAAGTGCCACCACAGAAAATTCGTCCTTCCCAAGAAGTTCCCAGGCTGCCCCAACAACTGTACCTGAAGCCAGAGGATCCAGACTTTTTTCCTTAGGGAAAGAGCTGCTGTTCCATTTTTCAGCCCTGCGCTGCAATGGCCGGTCCCACCTCCTGAAAAATTGAATCCAAATAAAGATTCCTGTCAGACAAAAGGTGCCACCACAAAAAACTCTTCCTGTCCAAGAAGTGTTTAGGCTGCCCCAACAACTGCACCTCAAAGCCAAAGCTTCCAGACTTTTTTTCCTTAGGGAAAGAGCTGCTGTTCCCTTTTTTCAGGCCTGCGCTGCAATGGCCAGTCCCACCTCCTGAAAAATTGAATCCAAATGAAGATTCCTGCCAGACAAAAGGTGCCACCACAGAAAGGTCTTCCTGCCCCAGAAGTTCCCAGGCTGCCCCAACAACTGCTCCTCAAAGCCAAAGCTTCCAGTCCTTTTTTCATGGTTGAAAGAGCTGCTGTTCCCTTTTTTCAGCCCTGCGCTGCAATGGCTGGTCCCACGTCCTGAAAACTTCAATCCAAATGAAGATTTCTGCCAAACAAAAGGTGCCACCACAGAAAACTCTTCCTGCCCAAGAAGTTCCCAGGCTGCCCCAAACAACTGCACCTGAAACCAAAGCTTCCAGACTTTTTTTCCTTAAGGAAAGAACTGATGTTCCCTTTTTTCTGCTTTGTGCTGCAAGGGGCGGTCTCACCTTTTAAAAGATTGAATCGAAATGTAGATTCCTGCTCGACAAAAGGTGCCACCACAGAAAGTTCTTGCTGCCCAAGAAGTGCCCAGGCTGCCCCACCAACTGCACCTGAAGCTAAAGCTTCCAGACTTTTTTTCCTGGTGGAAGGAGCTGCTGTTCCCTTTTTTCAGCCCTGCGCTGCAATGGCCTGTCCCACCTCCTGGAAAATTGAATCCAGCTGAAGATTCCTACCAGACAAAAGGTGCCACCAACAGAAAGGTCTTTTTTCTGCCCTTGAAGTACCCAGGGTGCACCAACAACTGCACCTCAGAGCCAAAATTTCCAGACTTTTTTTCCTTAGGAAAAGAGCTGCTGTTCCATTTTTTCTCCCCTGCGCTGCAATGGCCGGTCCCACCTCCTGAAAAATTCAATCCAGCTGAAGATTGCTGCCAGACAAAAGGTACCACCACAGAAAGTTCTTGCTGCCTCACAAGTGCCCAGGCTGCCCCAAGAACTGCACGTGAAGCCAAAGCTTCCAACCTTTTTTCGTGGTGAAAAGAGCTGCTGTTCCCTTTTTTCAGCCCTGCTCTCAATGGCCGGTCCCACCTCCTGGAACACTGAATCCAACTGAAGATTCCTACCAGACAAAAGGTGCCACCACAAGAAAGGTCTTGCTGACCAAGAAGTGCCCAGGCTGCCCCAACAACTGCACCTGAAGCCAAAGGATCCAGACTTTTTTTTTTTCGTGGAAAGATCTGCTGTTCCCTTTTTCAGCACCGTGCTACAATGGCTTGTCCCACCTCCTGAAAAATTTACTCCAAATGAAGATTCCTGCCTAACAAAAGGTGCCCCCACAGAAAGTTCTTGCTGCCCAAGATGTGCCCAGGCTGCAGGCGTGCACCCAAATGCACCTCA
This sequence comes from Pipra filicauda, assembly GCF_003945595.2. Lineage (NCBI taxonomy): Eukaryota > Metazoa > Chordata > Aves > Passeriformes > Pipridae > Pipra > Pipra filicauda. Next base: position 50,269 of record NW_024105096.1, on the reverse strand, counting down.
AAGCCAAAGCTTCCAGACTTTTTTTCCTTAGAGATAGAGCTGCTGTTCCCTTTTTTCAGCCCTGCGCTGCAATGGCCTGTCCCACCTCCTGAAAAATTCAATGCAAATGAAGATTCCTGCCAGACAAAAGGTGCCACCACAGAAAGCTCTTGCTGCCCCAGAAGTGCCCAGGCTGCCCCAACAACTGCACCTCAAAGCCAAAGCTTCCAGCCTTTTTTTCCTGGTGGAAAGAGCTGCTATTCCCTTTTTCAGCCCTGCGCTGCAATGGCCTGTCCTACCTTTTGAAAAATTAAATCCCACAGAAGATTCCTGCCAGACAAAAGGTGCCACCACAGAAAACTCTTCCTTCCCAAGAAGTGCCCATGCTTCACCAACTACACCTGAAGCCAAAGCTTCCAGCCTTTTTCTCCTGATGGAAAGAGCTGCTGTTCCCTTTTTTCAGCCCTGCGCTGCAATGGCCGGTCCCACCTCCTGGAACATTGAATCCAAATGAAGATTCCTGCCAGACAAAAGGTACCACAACAGAAAGTTCTTCCTGCCCAAGAAGTTCCCAGGCTGCCCCACCAACTGGACCTCAAAGCCAAAGCTTCCAGACTTTTTTTCCTTAGGGAAAGAGCTGCTGTTCCCTTTTTTCTGCCCTGCGCTGCAATGGCCGGTCCCACCTCCTGGAACTTGAATCAAAATGAAGATTCCTAAAAGACAAAAGGTGCCACACCGAAAGTTCTTGCTGCCCAAGAATTGCCAGGCTGCCCCAACAACTGCACCTGAAGCCAAAGATCCCGACTTTTTTATTCCTTAGGGAAAGAGCTGCTGTTCCCTTTTCTCAGGCCTGAGCTACAATGGCCTGTCACAACTCCTTAAAAATTTTCTCTAAATGAAGATTCCTGCCAGACAAAAGGTGCCACCACAGAAAGCTCTTTGCTGCCCAGGCTGCCCCAACAACTGCACCTCAAAGCCAAAGCTTCCTGACTTTTTTTCCTTAGGGAAAGAGCTGCTGTTCCCTTTTTTCAGGCCTGCGCTGCAATGGCCGGTCCCACCTCCTGGAAAATTTCCTCTAAATGAAGATTCCTGCCAGACAAAAGGTGCCACCACAGAAAGGTCTTGCTGCCCAAGAAGTGCCCAGGCTGCCCCACCAATTACACCTGAAGCCAAAGCTTCCAGTTTTTTTTTTCCTTAGGGCAAGAGCTGCTGTTCTCTTTTTCAGCCCTGCTCTGCAATGACTGGTCCCACCTCCTGGAAAATGGAATTTAAATGAAGATTCCTGCCAGACAAAAGGTGCCACCACAGAAAGTTCTTCCAGGCCAAGAAGTGCCCAGGATGGCCCAATAACTGCACCTGAAGCCAAAGCTTCCAGACTTTTTTTCCTGGTGGAAAGAGCTGCTGTTCCCTTTTTTCACCCCTGCGCTGCAATGGCCCGTCCCACCTCTTGAAAAATTAAATCCAACAGAAGATTCCTGCCAGACAAATGGTGCCACCACAGAAAGTTCTTGCTGCCCAAGAAGTTCCCAGGCTGCCCAACCAACCACACCTGAAAGCAAAGCTTCCCGACTTTTTTTCCTGGTGGAAAGAGCTGCTGTTCCCTTTTTTCAGGCCTGTGATTCAATGGCCTGTCCCACCTTTTGAAGAATTAAATCCAACAGAAGATTCCTGCCAGACAAAAGGTGCCACCACAGAAAATTCTTCCTTCCCAAGAAGTTCCCAGGCTGCCCCAACAACTGTACCTGAAGCCAGAGGATCCAGACTTTTTTTCCTTAGGGAAAGAGCTGCTGTTCCATTTTTCAGCCCTGCGCTGCAATGGCCGGTCCCACCTCCTGAAAAATTGAATCCAGATAAAGATTCCTGTCAGACAAAAGGTGCCACCACAGAAAACTCTTCCTGTCCAAGAAGTGTTTAGGCTGCCCCAACAACTGCACCTCAAAACCAAAGCTTCCAGACTTTTTTTCCTGGTGAAAAGAGCTGCTGTTCCCTTTTTTCAGCCCTGCGCTGCAATGGCCGGTCCCACCTCCTGAAAAATTGAATCCAAATGAAGATTCCTGCCAGACAAAAGGTGCCACCACAGAAAGGTCTTCCTGCCCAAGAAGTTCCCAGGCTGCCCCAACAACTGTACCTGAAGCCAAAGGTTCCAGTCCTTTTTTCATGGTTGAAAGAACTGCTGTTCCCTTTTTTCAGCCCTGCGCTGCAATGGCTGGTCCCACCTCCTGAAAACTTCAATCCAAATGAAGATTTCTGCCAAACAAAAGGTGCCACCACAGAAAACTCTTCCTGCCCAAGAAGTTCCCAGGCTGCCCCAAACAACTGCACCTGAAGCCAAAGCTTCCAGACTTTTTTTCCTTAAGGAAAGAACTGATGTTCCCCTTTTTTCTGCTTTGTGCTGCAAGGGGCGGTCTCACCTTTTAAAAGATTGAATCGAAATGTAGATTCCTGCTCGACAAAAGGTGCCACCACAGAAAGTTCTTGCTGCCCAAGAAGTGCCCAGGCTGCCCCACCAACTGCACCTGAAGCTAAAGCTTCCAGACTTTTTTTCCTGGTGGAAGGCGCTGCTGTTCCCTTTTTTCAGCCCTGCGCTGCAATGGCCTGTCCCACCTCCTGGAAAATTGAATCCAGCTGAAGATTCCTACCAGACAAAAGGTGCCACCAACAGAAAGGTCTTTTTTCTGCCCTTGACGTACCCAGGGTGCACCAACAACTGCACCTCAGAGCCAAAATTTCCAGACTTTTTTTCCTTAGGAAAAGAGCTGCTGTTCCATTTTTTCTCCCCTGCGCCGCAATGGCCGGTCCCACCTCCTGAAAAATTCAATCCAGCTGAAGATTGCTGCCAGACAAAAGGTACCACCACAGAAAGTTCTTGCTGCCCCACAAGTGCCCAGGCTGCCCCAAGAACTGCACGTGAAACCAAAGCTTCCAACCTTTTTCGTGGTGAAAAGAGCTGCTGTTCCCTTTTTTCAGCCCTGCTCTCAATGGCCGGTCCCACCTCCTGGAACACTGAATCCAACTGAAGATTCCTACCAGACAAAAGGTGCCACCACAAGAAAGGTCTTGCTGACCAAGAAGTGCCCAGGCTGCCCCAACAACTGCACCTGAAGCCAAAGGATCCAGACTTTTTTTTTTTCGTGGAAAGATCTGCTGTTCCCTTTTTCAGCACCGTGCTACAATGGCTTGTCCCACCTCCTGAAAAATTTACTCCAAATGAAGATTCCTGCCTAACAAAAGGTGCCCCCACAGAAAGTTCTTGCTGCCCAAGATGTGCCCAGGCTGCACCAACTGCACCTCAAAGCCAAAGCGTCCAGACTTTTTTTCCTTAGAGATAGAGCTGCTGTTCCCTTTTTTCAGCCCTGCGCTGCAATGGCCGGTCCCACCTCCTGAAAAATTCAATGCAAATGAAGATTCCTGCGAGACAAAAGGTGCACAGAAAGCTCTTGCTGCCCCAGAAGTGCCCAGGCTGCCCCAACAACTGCACCTCAAAGCCAAAGCTTCCAGCCTTTTTTTCCTGGTGGAAAGAGCTGCTATTCCCTTTTTCAGCCCTGCGCTGCAATGGCCTGTCCTACCTTTTGAAAAATTAAATCCCACAGAAGATTCCTGCCAGACAAAAGGTGCCACCACAGAAAACGCTTCCTTCCCAAGATGTGCCCATGCTTAACCAACTACACCTGAAGCCAAAGCTTCCAGCCTTTTTCTCCTGATGGAAAGAGCTGCTGTTCCCTTTTTTCAGCCCTGCGCTGCAATGGCCGGTCCCACCTCCTGGAACATTGAATCCAAATGAAGATTCCTGCCAGACAAAAGGTGCCACAACAGAAAGTTCTTCCTGCTAAAGATGTGCCCAGGCTGCCCCAACAACTGCACCTCAAAGCCAAAGCTTCCAGTCTTTTTTTCCTGGTGGAAAGAGCTGCTGTTCCCTTTTTTCAGCCCTGCGCTGCAATGGCCTGTCCCACCTCCTAGAAAAATTTCTCTAAATGAAGATTCCTACCAGACAAAAGGTGCCACCACAAGAAAGGTCTTGCTGCTCGAGAAATGCCCAGGCTGCCTCACCAATAACACCTGAAACCAGAAGATCCAGACTTTTTTTTCTTAGGGAAAGAGCTGCTGTTCCCTTTTTTCAGCCCTGCGCTGCAATGGCTTGTCCCACCTTTTGTAAAATTAAATCCAACAGAAGATTCCTGCAAGACAAAAGGTGCCACCACAGAAAACTCTTCCTGTCCAAGAAGTGTTTAGGCTGCCCCAACAACTACACCTCAAAGCCAAAGCTTCCAGACATTTTTTCCTGATGGAAGGAGCTGCTGTTCCCTTTTTTCTGCCCTGCGCTGCAATGGCCGGTCCCACCTCCTAGAAAAATTTCTCTAAATGACGATTCCTGCCAGACAAAAGGTGCCACCACAGAAAGCTCTTTGCTTCTCAAGAAGTGCCCAGGCTGCCCCACCAACTGCACCTCAAAGCCAAAGCTTCCAGACTTTTTTTCCTTAGGGAAAGAGCTGCTGTTCCCTTTTTTCTGCCCTGCGCTGCAATGGCCGGTCCCACCTCCTGGAAAATTTCCTCTAAATGAAGATTCCTGCCAGACAAAAGGTGCCACCACAGAAAGGTCTTTCTGCCCAAGAAGTGCCCAGGCTGCCCCACCAATTACACCTGAAGCCAAAGCTTCCAGTTTTTTTTTTCCTTAGGGAAAGAGCTGCTGTTCTCTTTTTCAGCCCTGCTCTGCAATGACTGGTCCCACCTCCTGGAAAATGGACTTTAAATGAAGATTCCTGCCAGACAAAAGGTGCCACCACAGAAAGTTCTTCCTGGCCAAGAAGTGCCCAGGATGGCCCAATAACTGCACCTGAAGCCAAAGCTTCCAGCCTTTTTTTCCTGGTGGAAAGAGCTGCTGTTCCCTTTTTTCCCCCCTGCGCTGCAATGGCCCGTCCCACCTCTTGAAAAATTGAATCCAAATGAAGATTCCTGCCAGACAAATGGTGCCACCACAGAAAGTTCTTGCTGCCCAAGAAGTTCCCAGGCTGCCCAACCAACCACACCTGAAAGCAAAGCTTCCCGACTTTTTTTCCTGGTGGAAAGAGCTGCTGTTCCCTTTTTTCAGGCCTGTGATTCAATGGCCTGTCCCACCTTTTGAAGAATTAAATCCAACAGAAGATTCCTGCCTAACAAAAGGTGCCACCACAGAAAATTCTTCCTTCCCAAGAAGTTCCCAGGCTGCCCCAACAACTGTACCTGAAGCCAGAGGATCCAGACTTTTTTCCTGGTAGAAAGAGCTGCTGTTCCATTTTTCAGCCCTGTGCTGCAATGGCCGGTCCCACCTCCTGAAAAATTGAATCCAAGAAAGATTCCTGTCAGACAAAAGGTGCCACCACAGAAAACTCTTCCTGTCCAAGAAGTGTTTAGGCTGCCCCAACAACTGCACCTCAAAGCCAAAGCTTCCAGACTTTTTTTCCTGGTGGAAAGAGCTGCTGTTCCCTTTTTTCAGCCCTGCGCTGCAATGGCCAGTCCCACCTCCTGAAAAATTGAATCCAAATGAAGATTCCTGCCAGACAAAAGGTGCCACCACAGAAAGTTCTTCCTGCCCAAGAAGTTCCCAGGCTGCCCCAACAACTGTACCTGAAGCCAAAGGTTCCAGTCCTTTTTTCATGGTTGAAAGAGCTGCTGTTCCCTTTTTTCAGCCCTGCGCTGCAATGGCTGGTCCCACCTCCTGAAAACTTCAATCCAAATGAAGATTTCTGCCAAACAAAAGGTGCCACCACAGAAAACTCTTCCTGCCCAAGAAGTTCCCAGGCTGCCCCAAACAACTGCACCTGAAGCCAAAGCTTCCAGACTTTTTTTCCTTAAGGAAAGAACTGATGTTCCCTTTTTTCTGCTTTGTGCTGCAAGGGGCGGTCTCACCTTTTAAAAGATTGAATCGAAATGTAGATTCCTGCTCGACAAAAGGTGCCACCACAGAAAGTTCTTGCTGCCCAAGAAGTGCCCAGGCTGCCCCACCAACTGCACCTGAAGCTAAAGCTTCCAGACTTTTTTTCCTGGTGGAAGGAGCTGCTGTTCCCTTTTTTAGCCCTGCACTGCAATGGCTGGTCCCACCTCCTGGAAAATTGAATCCAGCTGAAGATTCCTACCAGACAAAAGGTGCCACCAACAGAAAGGTCTTTTTTCTGCCCTTGAAGTACCCAGGGTGCACCAACAACTGCACCTCAGAGCCAAAATTTCCAGACTTTTTTTCCTTAGGAAAAGAGCTGCTGTTCCATTTTTTCTCCCCTGCGCTGCAATGGCCGGTCCCACCTCCTGAAAAATTCAATCCAGCTGAAGATTGCTGCCAGACAAAAGGTACCACCACAGAAAGTTCTTGCTGCCTCACAAGTGCCCAGGCTGCCCCAAGAACTGCACGTGAAGCCAAAGCTTCCAACCTTTTTTCGTGGTGAAAAGAGCTGCTGTTCCCTTTTTTCAGCCCTGCTCTCAATGGCCGGTCCCACCTCCTGGAACACTGAATCCAACTGAAGATTCCTACCAGACAAAAGGTGCCACCACAAGAAAGGTCTTGCTGACCAAGAAGTGCCCAGGCTGCCCCAACAACTGCACCTGAAGCCAAAGGATCCAGACTTTTTTTTTTTCGTGGAAAGATCTGCTGTTCCCTTTTTCAGCACCGTGCTACAATGGCTTGTCCCACCTCCTGAAAAATTTACTCCAAATGAAGATTCCTGCCTAACAAAAGGTGCCCCCACAGAAAGTTCTTGCTGCCCAAGATGTGCCCAGGCTGCACCAACTGCACCTCAAAGCCAAAGCTTCCAGACTTTTTTTCCTTAGAGATAGAGTTGCTGTTCCCTTTTTTCAGCCCTGCGCTGCAATGGCCGGTCCCACCTCCTGAAAAATTCAATGCAAATGAAGATTCCTGCCAGACAAAAGGTGCCACCACAGAAAGCTCTTGCTGCCCCAGAAGTGCCCAGGCTGCCCCAACAACTGCACCTCAAAGCCAAAGCTTACAGCCTTTTTTTCCTGGTGGAAAGAGCTGCTATTCCCTTTTTCAGCCCTGCGCTGCAATGGCCTGTCCTACCTTTTGAAAACTTAAATCCCACAGAAGATTCCTGCCAGACAAAAGGTGCCACCACAGAAAACACTTCCTTCCCAAGAAGTGCCCATGCTTCACCAAGTACACCTGAAGCCAAAGCTTCCAGCCTTTTTCTCCTGATGGAAAGAGCTGCTGTTCCCTTTTTTCAGCCCTGCGCTGCAATGGCCGGTCCCACCTCCTGGAACATTGAATCCAAATGAAGATTCGTGCCAGACAAAAGGTACCACAACAGAAAGTTCTTCCTGCCCAAGAAGTTCCAAGGCTGCCCCAACAACTGCACCTCAAAGCCAAAGCTTCCAGACTTTTTTTCCTGGTGGAAAGAGCTGCTGTTCCCTTTTTTCTGCCCTGCGCTGCAATGGCCGGTCCCACCTCCTGGAACATTGAATCCAAATGAAGATTCCTACAAGACAAAGCGTGCCACCACCGAAAGTTCTTGCTGCCCCAGAATTGCCTAAACTGCCCCAACAACTGCACCTGAAGCCAAAGGATCCCGACTTTTTTATTCCTTAGGGAAAGAGCTGCTGTTCCCTTTTCTCAGGCCTGAGCTACAATGGCCTGTCACAACTCCTTAAAAATTTTCTCTAAATGAAGATTTTTGCCCTTTGCCCCCCCCGGGGGCCCATGTTTGGGTTGGGGGGGGGGTAAAAGGGGGGGTTGGAAAAAAACAAAAACGGTGGTACCACAACAGAAAGTTCTTCCTGCCCAAGAAGTTCCCAGGCTGCCCCAACACCTGCACCTCAAAGCCAAAGCTTCCAGACTTTTTTTCCTGGTGGAAAGAGCTGCTGTTCCCTTTTTTCAGGCCTGCGCTGCAATGGCCGGTCCCACCTCCTGGAAAATTTCCTCTAAATGAAGATTCCTGCCAGACAAAAGGTGCCACCACAGAAAGGTCTTGCTTCCCAAGAAGTGCCCAGGCTGCCCCACCAATTACACCTGAAGCCAAAGCTTCCAGTTTTTTTTTTCCTTAGGGAAAGAGCTGCTGTTCTCTTTTTCAGCCCTGCTCTGCAATGACTGGTCCCACCTCCTGGAAAATGGAATTTAAATGAAGATTCCTGCCAGACAAAAGGTGCCACCACAGAAAGTTCTTCCTGGCCAAGAAGTGCCCAGGATGGCCCAATAACTGCACCTGAAGCCAAAGCTTCCAGACTTTTTTTCCTGGTGGAAAGAGCTGCTGTTCCCTTTTTTCCCCCCTGCGCTGCAATGGCCAGTCCCACCTCTTGAAAAATTGAATCCAAATGAAGATTCCTGCCAGACAAATGGTGCCACCACAGAAAGTTCTTGCTGCCCAAGAAGTTCCCAGGCTGCCCAACCAACCACACCTGAAAGCAAAGCTTCCCGACGTTTTTTCCTGGTGGAAAGAGCTGCTGTTCCCTTTTTTCAGGCCTGTGATTCAATGGCCTGTCCCACCTTTTGAAGAATTAAATCCAACAGAAGATTCCTGCCAGACAAAAGGTGCCACCACAGAAAATTCTTCCTTCCCAAGAAGTTCCCAGGCTGCCCCAACAACTATACCTGAAGCCAGAGGATCCAGACTTTTTTCCTTAGGGAAAGAGCTGCTGTTCCATTTTTCAGCCCTGCGCTGCAATGGCCGGTCCCACCTCCTGAAAAATTGAATCCAAATAAAGATTCCTGTCAGACAAAAGGTGCCACCACAGAAAACTCTTCCTGTCCAAGAAGTGTTTAGGCTGCCCCAACAACTGCACCTCAAAACCAAAGCTTCCAGACTTTTTTTCCTGGTGGAAAGAGCTGCTGTTCCCTTTTTTTCAGCCCTGCGCTGCAATGGCCAGTCCCACCTCCTGAAAAATTGAATCCAAATGAAGATTCCTACCAGACAAAAGGTGCCACCACAGAAAGTTCTTGCTGCCCAAGAAGTTCCCAGGCTGCCCCAACAACTGTACCTGAAGCCAAAGGTTCCAGTCCTTTTTTCATGGTTGAAAGAGCTGCTGTTCCCTTTTCTCAGCCCTGCGCTGCAATGGCTGGTCCCACCTCCTGAAAACTTCAATCCAAATGAAGATTTCTGCCAAACAAAAGGTGCCACCACAGAAAACTCTTCCTGCCCAAGACGTTCCCAGGCTGCCCCAAACAACTGCACCTGAAGCCAAAGCTTCCAGACTTTTTTTCCTTAAGGAAAGAACTGATGTTCCCTTTTTTCTGCTTTGTGCTGCAAGGGGCGGTCTCACCTTTTAAAAGATTGAATCGAAATGTAGATTCCTGCTCGACAAACGGTGCCACCACAGAAAGTTCTTGCTGCCCAAGAAGTGCCCAGGCTGCCCCACCAACTGCACCTGAAGCTAAAGCTTCCAGACTTTTTTTCCTGGTGGAAGGAGCTGCTGTTCCCTTTTTTCAGCCCTGCGCTGCAATGGCCTGTCCCACCTCCTGGAAAATTGAATCCAGCTGAAGATTCCTACCAGACAAAGGGTGCCACCAACAGAAAGGTCTTTTTTCTGCCCTTGAAGTACCCAGGGTGCACCAACAACTGCACCTCAGAGCCAAAATTTCCAGTCTTTTTTTCCTTAGGAAAAGAGCTGCTGTTCCATTTTTTCTCCCCTGCGCTGCAATGGCCGGTCCCTCCTCCTGAAAAATTCAATCCAGCTGAAGATTGCTGCCAGACAAAAGGTACCACCACAGAAAGTTCTTGCTGCCTCACAAGTGCCCAGGCTGCCCCAAGAACTGCACATGAAGCCAAAGCTTCCAACCTTTTTTCGTGGTGAAAAGAGCTGCTGTTCCCTTTTTTCAGCCCTGCTCTCAATGGCCGGTCCCACCTCCTGGAACACTGAATCCAACTGAAGATTCCTACCAGACAAAAGGTGCCACCACAAGCAAGGTCTTGCTGACCAAGAAGTGCCCAGGCTGCCCCAACAACTGCACCTGAAGCCAAAGGATCCAGACTTTTTTTTTTTCGTGGAAAGATCTGCTGTTCCCTTTTTCAGCACCGTTCTACAATGGCTTGTCCCACCTCCTGAAAAATTTACTCCAAATGAAGATTCCTGCCTAACAAAAGGTGCCCCCACAGAAAGTTCTTGCTGCCCAAGATGTGCCCAGGCTGCACCAACTGCACCTCAAAGCCAAAGCTTCCAGACTTTTTTTCCTTAGAGATAGAGTTGCTGTTCCCTTTTTTCAGCCCTGCGCTGCAATGGCCGGTCCCACCTCCTGAAAAATTCAATGCAAATGAAGATTCCTGCCAGACAAAAGGTGCCACCACAGAAAGCTCTTGCTGCCCCAGAAGTGCCCAGGCTGCCCCAACAACTGCACCTCAAAGCCAAAGCTTACAGCCTTTTTTTCCTGGTGGAAAGAGCTGCTATTCCCTTTTTCAGCCCTGCGCTGCAATGGCCTGTCCTACCTTTTGAAAACTTAAATCCCACAGAAGATTCCTGCCAGACAAAAGGTGCCACCACAGAAAACACTTCCTTCCCAAGAAGTGCCCATGCTTCACCAAGTACACCTGAAGCCAAAGCTTCCAGCCTTTTTCTCCTGATGGAAAGAGCTGCTGTTCCCTTTTTTCAGCCCTGCGCTGCAATGGCCGGTCCCACCTCCTGGAACATTGAATCCAAATGAAGATTCGTGCCAGACAAAAGGTACCACAACAGAAAGTTCTTCCTGCCCAAGAAGTTCCAAGGCTGCCCCAACAACTGCACCTCAAAGCCAAAGCTTCCAGACTTTTTTTCCTGGTGGAAAGAGCTGCTGTTCCCTTTTTTCTGCCCTGCGCTGCAATGGCCGGTCCCACCTCCTGGAACATTGAATCCAAATGAAGATTCCTACAAGACAAAGCGTGCCACCACCGAAAGTTCTTGCTGCCCCAGAATTGCCTAAACTGCCCCAACAACTGCACCTGAAGCCAAAGGATCCCGACTTTTTTATTCCTTAGGGAAAGAGCTGCTGTTCCCTTTTCTCAGGCCTGAGCTACAATGGCCTGTCACAACTCCTTAAAAATTTTCTCTAAATGAAGATTCCTGCCAGACAAAAGGTGCCACCACAGAAAGCTCTTTGCTGCCCAAGAAGTGCCCAGGCTGCCCCAACAACTGCACCTCAAAGCCAAAGCTTCCTGACTTTTTTCCTTAGGGAAAGAGCTGCTGTTCCCTTTTTTCAGGCCTGCGCTGCAATGGCCGGTCCCACCTCCTGGAAAATTTCCTCTAAATGAAGATTCCTGCCAGACAAAAGGTGCCACCACAGAAAGGTCTTGCTGCCCAAGAAGTGCCCAGGCTGCCCCACCAATTACACCTGAAGCCAAAGCTTCCAGTTTTTTTTTCCTTAGGGAAAGAGCTGCTGTTCTCTTTTTCAGCCCTGCTCTGCAATGACTGGTCCCACCTCCTGGAAAATTGAATCCAAATGAAGATTCCTGCCAGGCAAAAGGTGCCACCACAGAAAGTTCTTCCTGGCCAAGAAGTGTCCAGGATGGCCCAATAACTGCACCTGAAGCCAAAGCTTCCAGACTTTTTTTCCTGGTGGAAAGAGCTGCTGTTCCCTTTTTTCACCCCTGCGCTGCAATGGCCCGTCCCACCTCTTGAAAAATTGAATCCAAATGAAGATTCCTGCCAGACAAATGGTGCCACCACAGAAAGTTCTTGCTGCCAAGAAGTTCCCAGGCTGCCCAACCAACCACACCTGAAAGCAAAGCTTCCCGACTTTTTTCCTGGTGGAAAGAGCTGCTGTTCCCTTTTTTCAGGCCTGTGATTCAATGGCCTGTCCCACCGTTTGAAGAATTAAATCCAACAGAAGATTCCTGCCTAACAAAAGGTGCCACCACAGAAAATTCTTCCTTCCCAAGAAGTTCCCAGGCTGCCCCAACAACTGTACCTGAAGCCAGAGGATCCAGACTTTTTTCCTTAGGGAAAGAGCTGCTGTTCCATTTTTCAGCCCTGCGCTGCAATGGCCGGTCCCACCTCCTGAAAAATTGAATCCAAATAAAGATTCCTGTCAGACAAAAGGTGCCACCACAGAAAACTCTTCCTGTCCAAGAAGTGTTTAGGCTGCCCCAACAACTGCACCTCAAAACCAAAGCTTCCCGACTTTTTTTCCTGGTGGAAAGAGCTGCTGTTCCCTTTTTTCAGCCCTGCGCTGCAATGGCCAGTCCCACCTCCTGAAAAATTGAATCCAAATGAAGATTCCTGCCAGACAAAAGGTGCCACCACAGAAAGGTCTTCCTGCCCAAGAAGTTCCCAGGCTGCCCCAACAACTGTACCTGAAGCCAAAGGTTCCAGTCCTTTTTTCATGGTTGAAAGAGCTGCTGTTCCCTTTTTTCAGCCCTGCGCTGCAATGGCTGGTCCCACCTCCTGAAAACTTCAATCCAAATGAAGATTTCTGCCAAACAAAAGGTGCCACCACAGAAAACTCTTCCTGCCCAAGAAGTTCCCAGGCTGCCCCAAACAACTGCACCTGAAGCCAAAGCTTCCAGACTTTTTTTCCTTAAGGAAAGAACTGATGTTCCCTTTTTTCTGCCATGTGCTGCAAGGGGCGGTCTCACCTTTTAAAAGATTGAATTGAAATGTAGATTCCTGCTCGACAAAAGGTGCCACCACAGAAAGTTCTTGCTGCCCAAGAAGTGCCCAGGCTGCCCCACCAACTGCACCTGAAGCTAAAGCTTCCAGACTTTTTTTCCTGGTGGAAGGAGCTGCTGTTCCATTTTTCAGCCCTGCGCTGCAATGGCCTGTCCCACCTCCTGGAAAATTGAATCCAGCTGAAGATTCCTACCAGACAAAAGGTGCCACCAACAGAAAGGTCTTTTTTCTGCCCTTGAAGTACCCAGGGTGCACCAACAACTGCACCTCAGAGCCAAAATTTCCAGACTTTTTTTCCTTAGGAAAAGAGCTGCTGTTCCATTTTTTCTCCCCTGCGCTGCAATGGCCGGTCCCACCTCCTGAAAAATTCAATCCAGCTGAAGATTGCTGCCAGACAAAAGGTACCACCACAGAAAGTTCTTGCTGCCTCACAAGTGCCCAGGCTGCCCCAAGAACTGCACGTGAAGCCAAAGCTTCCAACCTTTTTTCGTGGTGAAAAGAGCTGCTGTTCCCTTTTTTCAGCCCTGCTCTCAATGGCCGGTCCCACCTCCTGGAACACTGAATCCAACTGAAGATTCCTACCAGACAAAAGGTGCCACCACAAGAAAGGTCTTGCTGACCAAGAAGTGCCCAGGCTGCCCCAACAACTGCACCTGAAGCCAAAGGATCCAGACTTTTTTTTTTTCGTGGAAAGATCTGCTGTTCCCTTTTTCAGCACCATGCTACAATGGCTTGTCCCACCTCCTGAAAAATTTACTCCAAATGAAGATTCCTGCCAGACAAAAGGTGCCCCCACAGAAAGTTCTTGCTGCCCAAGAAGTTCCCAGGCTGCCCAACCAACCACACCTGAAAGCATAGCTGTCCCGATCTTTGTAAGATTCTGTATCTTTGGATGTGATATTGGCATGCTGTTGTTGTGTGGCAACAAGTGGACTTAAAAGGTTACAACACTTTAGGAGATCACCTTTCTGCTTATGGGTCCTGTTTTTTAAAGAAGGTATCAAGAAAAGAACTCTTTAGCCAAATATAAATTAAGACATTAATCAGAGCAAATGTATTGATTTTTATTTCCAATTGTACAACAAGTCATTCAACTATTTGCATACTCCAAAGCTGGGTTGGAAACTTCTCCCTCAGAAATAAGAAAAACTGTTTTCTGAGGCTGTTACTGACAGCCATGGCAGAGTTTCCAATAACAACTCCCCATTCTTGAAATGTAAAGCCTGAAAAATGAAACAAGCGTTAACCTGGAATTCTTGTTGCCAGCACTGATCTGGACAGAAGTTATTAGAGAGTGGAGCAAAGCTAGCACCACAAACAACCTTGGGCTCTGCATTCGTTGGTCATGGCAACAAAGTTTTGCTTTTCAACCCATCTGCTAAGGAAACCTTGCCAGAACTGTGAGTTTATAACACTACTTTTCTTAAGAAGTTAGGAGGCCTTAATCCAGTGTACACAGATGAGACCCTGAAGTAGGAGAGAGGCCAGCTGCTGATGATCAGTGCAGATGAGGAATCAGCTCTGCTGAGTAGGCTTCAAGCTTTGTGATTTTTACAAGTGGACTATTTCAAAACTGTTGTAGAAGAAACAGTCTTTTCTGTTTGATCAACTTTCCACTTTCAGAATACTGGAGTTTATCCCTCAAATTCAGCCTGTAGTTTCAAAAGATAAAAATCCTTCGAGGAAACCTTTCAGCCTCAGTAGCCAATTGCAACGTGCCCAGGGAAGTTCAGCAACAGCACCATTCATTAAATGAACTGTTCTGGACCAGCCATCCCAGAGAGATTGAGCTCCAGTGCTAAACCCCATAGAGTGCCAAGTGCCATAAGAGCTGATTTTTGGCTTCGCTGAGATTCTCTCTGGTTTCCTTTGGTGTAGCTGGCACATCTGGAGCAAAGGGTCTGGGCAAAAGTACATCCTTAGAAGTGTCCAGTACAAATCATGTGACAAGATTAGCGATTTCTCTAATTGAGGAAGTATATTAGATACAGAAATGTACTTTTCTACCTCCTCTTTCCGCACTGCTGCTGTATTCCTTCATCATGCCCTGTGAGCAGTCCCAGTGCTCTGTGATTGACGCCATAAGGGACTTGCTAACAGGGAACAAACACCTCCGAGACAAAAGGTGCCACCACAGAAAGCTCTTGCTGCCCAAGAAGTGCCCAGGCTGCCACAACGACTGCACCTGAAGCCAAAAGATCCAGACTTTCTTTCCTGGGGGAAAGGACTGCTGATTCACTTTTTTCACCCCTGCGCTGCAATGGCCCGTCCCACCTCTTGAAAAATTAATCCAAATGAAGATTCCTGCCAGACAAATGGTGCCACCACAGAAAGTTCTTGCTGCCCAAGAAGTTCCCAGGCTGCCCAACCAACCACACCTGAAAGCCAAAGCTTCCCGACTTTTTTTCCTGGTGGAAAGAGCTGCTGTTCCCTTTTTTCAGGCCTGTGATTCAATGGCCTGTCCCACCTTTTGAAGAATTAAATCCAACAGAAGATTCCTGCCAGACAAAAGGTGCCACCACAGAAAATTCTTCCTTCCCAAGAAGTTCCCAGGCTGCCCCAACAACTGTACCTGAAGCCAGAGGATCCAGACTTTTTTCCTTAGGGAAAGAGCTGCTGTTCCCTTTTTTCAGCCCTGCGCTGCAATGGCCGGTCCCACCTCCTGAAAAATTGAATCCAAATGAAGATTCCTGCCAGACAAAAGGTGCCACCACAGAAAGGTCTTCCTGCCCAAGAAGTTCCCAGGCTGCCCCAACAACTGTACCTGAAGCCAAAGGTTCCAGTCCTTTTTTCATGGTTGAAAGAGCTGCTGTTCCCTTTTTTCAGCCCTGCGCTGCAATGGCTGGTCCCACCTCCTGAAAACTTCAATCCAAATGAAGATTTCTGCCAAACAAAAGGTGCCACCACAGAAAACTCTTCCTGCCCAAGAAGTTCCCAGGCTGCCCCAAACAACTGCACCTGAAGCCAAAGCTTCCAGACTTTTTTTCCTTAAGGAAAGAACTGATGTTCCCTTTTTTCTGCTTTGTGCTGCAAGGGGCGGTCTCACCTTTTAAAAGATTGAATCGAAATGTAGATTCCTGCTCGACAAAAGGTGCCACCACAGAAAGTTCTTGCTGCCCAAGAAGTGCCCAGGCTGCCCCACCAACTGCACCTGAAGCTAAAGCTTCCAGACTTTTTTTCCTGGTGGAAGGAGCTGCTGTTCCCTTTTTTCAGCCCTGCGCTGCAATGGCCTGTCCCACCTCCTGGAAAATTGAATCCAGCTGAAGATTCCTACCAGACAAAAGGTGCCACCAACAGAAAGGTCTTTTTTCTGCCCTTGAAGTACCCAGGGTGCACCAACAACTGCACCTCAGAGCCAAAATTTCCAGACTTTTTTTCCTTAGGAAAAGAGCTGCTGTTCCATTTTTTCTCCCCTGCGCTGCAATGGCCGGTCCCACCTCCTGAAAAATTCAATCCAGCTGAAGATTGCTGCCAGACAAAAGGTACCACCACAGAAAGTTCTTGCTGCCTCACAAGTGCCCAGGCTGCCCCAAGAACTGCACGTGAAGCCAAAGCTTCCAACCTTTTTTCGTGGTGAAAAGAGCTGCTGTTCCCTTTTTTCAGCCCTGCTCTCAATGGCCGGTCCCACCTCCTGGAACACTGAATCCAACTGAAGATTCCTACCAGACAAAAGGTGCCACCACAAGAAAGGTCTTGCTGACCAAGAAGTGCCCAGGCTGCCCCAACAACTGCACCTGAAGCCAAAGGATCCAGACTTTTTTTTTTTTCGTGGAAAGATCTGCTGTTCCCTTTTTCAGCACCGTGCTACAATGGCTTGTCCCACCTCCTGAAAAATTTACTCCAAATGAAGATTCCTGCCTAACAAAAGGTGCCCCCACAGAAAGTTCTTGCTGCCCAAGATGTGCCCAGGCTGCACCAACTGCACCTCAAAGCCAAAGCTTCCAGACTTTTTTTCCTTAGAGATAGAGCTGCTGTTCCCTTTTTTCAGCCCTGCGCTGCAATGGCCTGTCCCACCTCCTGAAAAATTCAATGCAAATGAAGATTCCTGCCAGACAAAAGGTGCCACCACAGAAAGCTCTTGCTGCCCCAGAAGTGCCCAGGCTGCCCCAACAACTGCACCTCAAAGCCAAAGCTTCCAGCCTTTTTTTCCTGGTGGAAAGAGCTGCTATTCCCTTTTTCAGCCCTGCGCTGCAATGGCCTGTCCTACCTTTTGAAAAATTAAATCCCACAGAAGATTCCTGCCAGACAAAAGGTGCCACCACAGAAAACTCTTCCTTCCCAAGAAGTGCCCATGCTTCACCAACTACACCTGAAGCCAAAGCTTCCAGCCTTTTTCTCCTGATGGAAAGAGCTGCTGTTCCCTTTTTTCAGCCCTGCGCTGCAATGGCCGGTCCCACCTCCTGGAACATTGAATCCAAATGAAGATTCCTGCCAGACAAAAGGTACCACAACAGAAAGTTCTTCCTGCCCAAGAAGTTCCCAGGCTGCCCCAACAACTGCACCTCAAAACCAAAGCTTCCAGACTTTTTTTCCTGGTGGAAAGAGCTGCTGTTCCCTTTTTTCTGCCCTGCGCTGCAATGGCCGGTCCCACCTCCTAGAAAAAATTCTCTAAATGAAGATTCCTGCCAGACAAAAGGTGCCACCACAGAAAGCTCTTTGCTTCCCAAGAAGTGCCCAGGCTGCCCCACCAACTGGACCTCAAAGCCAAAGCTTCCAGACTTTTTTTCCTTAGGGAAAGAGCTGCTGTTCCCTTTTTTCTGCCATGCGCTGCAATGGCCGGTCCCACCTCCTGGAACATTGAATCCAAATGAAGATTCCTACAAGACAAAGGGTGCCACCACCGAAAGTTCTTGCTGCCCCAGAATTGCCTAAACTGCCCCAACAACTGCACCTGAAGCCAAAGGATCCCGACTTTTTTATTCCTTAGGGAAAGAGCTGCTGTTCCCTTTTCTCAGGCCTGAGCTACAATGGCCTGTCACAACTCCTTAAAAATTTTCTCTAAATGAAGATTCCTGCCAGACAAAAGGTGCCACCACAGAAAGCTCTTTGCTGCCCAAGAAGTGCCCAGGCTGCCCCACCAACTGCACCTCAAAGCCAAAACTTCCTGACTTTTTTTCCTTAGGGAAAGAGCTGCTGTTCCCTTTTTTCAGGCCTGCGCTGCAATGGCCGGTCCCACCTCCTGGAAAATTTCCTCTAAATGAAGATTCCTGCCAGACAAAAGGTGCCACCACAGAAAGTTCTTCCTATCCAAGAAGTGCCCAGGCTGCCCCAGGAACTGCACCTGAAGCCAAAACTTCCAGACTTTTTTTCTTGGTGGAAGGAGCTGCTGTTCCCTTTTTTCTGCCCTGCGCTGCAATGGCCGGTCCCACCTCCTGGAAAATTTACTCCAAATGAAGATTCCTGCCAGACAAAAGGTGCCACCACAGAAAGTTCTTCCTGCCCAAGAAGTGACCAGACTACCCCAACAACTGTACCTGAAGACAGAGCTTCCAGTCTTTTTTCCTGGTGGAAAGAGCTGCTGTTCCCTTTTTTCAGGCCTGCGCTGCAATGGCCGGTCCCACCTCCTGGAAAATTCAATCCAGTCGAAGATTCCTGCCAGACAAAAGGTGTCACCACAGAAAAATCTTCCTACCCAAGAAGTGCCCAGGCTGCTCCAACAACTGCACCTCAAAGCCAAAGTTTCCAGACTTTTTTTCTTGATGGAAGGAGCATCTGTTCCCTTTTTTCAGGCCTGCGCTGCAATGGCCGGTCCAACCGTCTGGAATTTTGAATCCAAATCAAGATTCCTCCTAGAAAAAGCTGCCACCAGAAAAAACTCTTGCTGCCCAAGAAGTTCCCAGGCTGCCCCAAGAACTGCACCTCAAAGCCAAAGCCTCCAGACTATTTTTCCTGTTGGAAAGAGCTGCTGTTCCCTTTTTTCTGCCCTACTCTGCAATGGCCAGTCCCACCTTCTGGAAAATGTTATTTAAATGTAGATTCCTGCCAGACAAAAGGTGCCACCACTGAAAGTTCTTGCTTCCCAAGAAGTGCCCAGACTACCCCAACAACTGCACCTGAAGCCAAAGCTTCCAGACTTTTTTTCCTAGTGGAAAGAGCTGCTGTTCACTTTTTTCTCCCCTACTCTGCCATGGCCTGTCCCACCTCCTGAAAATAGAATGTAAATGAAGAGTCCTGCCAGAGAAAAGGTGCCACCAGAAAAAACTCTTGCTGCCCAAGAAGTGCCCAGACTACCCCAACAAATGCACCTCAAAACCAAAGTTTCCAGACTTTTTTCCTGGTGGAAGGAGCTGCTGTTCCCTTTTTTTCTGCCCTGCGCTGCAATGGCCGGTCCCACCTCCTGGAAAATTAAATCCAAATGAAGATTCCTGCCAGACAAAAGGTGCCACCACAGAAAGTTTTTCCTTCCCAAGAAATGCCCAGACTACCCCAACAACTCCACCTGAAGCCAAAGCTTCCAGACTTTTTTTCCTGGTGGAAGGTGCTGCTGTTCCCTTTTTTCTGCCCAGCGCTGCAATGGCCGGACCCACTTCCTGCTAAGAGAATGTAAATGAAGATTCCTCCGAGACAAAAGGTGCCACCAGAAAAAACTCTTCTGCCCAAGAAGTGCCCAGACTACCCCAACAACTGCACCTCAAAGCCAAAGCTTCCAGACTTTTTTTCCTGGTGGAAGGAGCTGCTGTTCCCTTTTTCCGGCCCTGCGCTGCAATGGCCCGTCCCACCTCCTGGAAAATTGAATCCAGCTGAAGATTCCTGCCAGACAAAAGGTGCCACCAGAAAAAAATCTTGCTGGCCAAGAAGTGCCCAGACTACCCCACCAACTTCACCTCAAAGCCAATGTTTCCAGACTTTTTTTCCTGGTGGAAGGAGCTGCTGTTCCCTTTTTTCAGGCCTGCGCTGCAATGGCCGGTCCCACCTCCTGGAAAAATTTACTCCAACTGAAGCTTCCTGCCAGACAAAAGGTGGCACCACAGAAAGCTTTTTGCTGCCTGAGAAGTGCCCAGGCTGCCCCAGCAACTCCACCGTAAGCCAAACCTTCCAGACTTTTTTTCCTGGTGGAAAGAGCTGCTGTTCTCTTTTTTCAGCCCTGCGCTGCAATGACCGGTCCCACCTCCTGTAAAATTAAATCCAAATGAAGATTCCTGCCAGACAAAAGGTGCCACCACAGAAAGTTCTTCCTGCCCAAGAAGTGCCCAGACTGCCCCAGCAACTACACCTGATGCCAAAGCTTCCATACTTTTTTTCCTGGTGGAAAGAGCTGCTTTTCACTTTTTTCTGCCCTACTCTGCAATGGCCGGTCCCACCTCCTGGAAAATAGAATCCAGCTGAAGATTCCTGCCAAACAAAAGGTGCCACCACAGAAAGTTCTTCCTGCCCAAGAAGTGCCCAGACTCCCCCAGCAACTACACCTGAAACCAAAGGTTTCAGACTTTTTTTCCTGGTGGAAAGAGCTGCTGTTCCCTTTATTCTGCCCTACCCTGCAATGGCCTGTCCCATCTCCTGGAAAATGGAATTTAAATGAAGATTCCTGCCAGACAAAAGGTGCCACCACAGAAAACTCTTGCTGCCCCAGAAGTTCCCAGGCTGCCCCAACAACTCCACCTGAAGCCAAAGCTTCCAGACTTTTTTTCCTGGTGGAAAGAGCTGCTGTTCCCTTTTTTCAGCCCTGCACTGTAATGGCCAGTCCCAACTCCTGAAAAATATACTCCAAATGAAGATTCCTGCCAGACAAAAGATACCACTACATAAAGATCTTTGCTGCCGAAGAAGTACCCAGGCTGCCCCAACAACTACACCTCAAAGCCAAAGCTTCCAGTCTTTTTTTTCTTAGGTAAGGAGCTGCTGTTCCCTTTTTTCAGCCCTGCTCTGCAATGACCAGTCCCATCTCCTGGAAAATTGAATGGAAATCAAGATTTCTGCCAGACAAAAGGTGCCACCACAGAAAACTCGTCCTGCCCAAGAAGTGCCCAGGCTGCCCCAGCAACTGCACCTGAAAGCGAAAGCTTCCAGCCTTTTTATCCTTAGGGAAAGAGCTGCTGTTCCTTTTTTTTAGACCTGCGCTGCAATGGCCGGTCCCACCTCCTGGAAAATGGAATCCAACTGAAGATTCCTGCCAGACAAAAGGTGCCACCACAAAAAACTCTTACTGCCCAAGAAGTGCCCAGGCTGCCCCAACAACTGCACCTGAAAGCGAAAGTTTCCAGACTTTTTTTCCTTGTGGAATGAGCTGCTGTTCCCATTTTCAGCCTTTTGGCTTTCCTGTGCTTGGGGTACACAGAAAAAAGCATCTTTTACATCCAACACTGCAAAACAAATCAAATTGTCCCTTAATTTAGTCAAGTGTGTAAGTATTTTTACAACAGGATGTATAGTTTGGGTTTGTTGATTTACTGCTCTCAGATCCTGTACTAACCTGTAGGTTCCATTCGGTTTCTTCACTGGAAGAATTGGAGTGTTAAATCTGATTCACACTCTATCAACAGTCCTAATTTCAAAAAGTTTTCAATTATTGGCTCAATTTTTTTCTGTCCACTAACCTCAGTGGATATTGTTTCTTTGCTACTGGCTTAGCTCCTGGTTGCAGTTCTATCTGAATAGGAGTTGCCCATTTTGACTTACCCGGGGTGTCAGTGGCCCATACCAGGGGGTACACTTGGTTTGTAATCTGATCAATATCTTGATTGTTTGGCTTTGGTTCCATGCAGCTCATAGCTAAACTCAGAGCTGCCAGCAATTGTTCTTCTTTCACCTTGAATTCAATTTTGCCTTGCTTAAATTTTATTACAGCTCCCAAATTTTCTAATAAGTCTCTGCCCAGTAAGGGTTTAGGTGAACTTGGTAAATACAGAAACTGATGCAATCCCATTTGTTTCCCGATTTTAAACTTTAGAGGTTTTAAAAAGAAAGCTTTTTCTGATTGGCCAGTGGCACCAATAACCTGTACATAATCATCAGTTTTAAGTATCAATTCCTGATTTAAAACCGAAAATGTTGCTCCAGTGTCGATCAAAAAATCCAGTTTTTCTTTTTCTTCCCCTAGCCAAATTGTAACCAGCGGGTCTGCCAGGGAAAAACCAGCCGGTCCCCGTCAATCACTGTCTTGGTGGGCTATGACAGCCCCCCCTGAATTTCTATTTACCCATGTGGGGCACTCTCTTTTCCAGTGTCCCTCCTTTTTACGATAAGTACATTGATTTTGACCTATCTCTGTTTGCTTAAAGGGTGAACCTCCCCTTCCCCATGTTGCTTGTCCCTGGCCACGACCCCTGTAATATCGTCCAGCTGTTACCGGGTTCTGTGTTAAAACTGCAATCATTGCTCTTGTAATCCTTCTATCTTCCTTCTTTTCTCTGTTGTTATACACTTTCCAGGCTTCATTCATCAAAACCTCTAAATCTTTATTGGCAGGGTGATCTATTTTCTGCAATCTTTTTCTAATATCAGGATTACTTTGTCCCCACTAAATGTAGTTTACCTTCTTCTGATGATGGATCTAAGGTGGTATATTTTCTCATAGCAGCCCTCAGTCTATCCAGAAACTCTGTGGGGGTTTCATTTCGTCCCTGCCTTACATCATACAAGGCTGCCCAATTCACTGCTTTAGGGATAGCATTTTGTAATCCCACCATAATCAAATCTCTATATTTTACCAACATTTTATAATGCTCTGACCTGTTTGGATCCCAGTTAGGTTGTTGCAATGGAAAAATTTGATCTACATCCCCTGTTAAAACTCCCGTGGCAATCTGGCTCATTACCTCTCGTCTAGCTGTTTTTATTACCAGGTCTTACTCTGTTTCTGTCAGTTCTGATAACATCAAATCAATATAAGTCCAGTCTGTTTCTTGATTCTTTGCAATTAATTCAAATCTCTTAGCCACTTTCTCAGGATTTTCCCTGAAGCACTTAGCTTCCTCTCTCCAGCTGTTCAAATCCCTAGCCGAAAAGGGTGCTTTCACTTTTGCCTGCGTGCCTGTAGGTGCTATTACCTGACGCAGAGGCACTAACATATGACCAGTCCCTGCTGTTTGAGCCCTTGTCTTGACCCCGCTCCTTCTTCTACCACTCTGTGCCGAAGCCTGCCCACGATGAGTGCTACTTATCCCTTCCTCGGGGTCATCTATGCTCTCAGCTATACTTCTAGAATCATCTGCTCCTAATCCCAATTCCTGCGGGCTACCTGGTCCTTGCCTAGGTGGCTCCGGTCCTCTAAAATAAGCTGACTGTAATTCCTGAGGGTCCAAGATACTATCTCCATCACTCTCTCTCCTTCCCAGCTTAAGACACCTCTGACCTATGCTACAGGCATCACAGCAATGCTTTTTTGGCTTAGTATTTTTCTGATTTCTTTCTAATGCCAACACAAGAGGGTCCTGGGGGGCTACATTAATTCCACAGCTTTTCTACCACTCTGGTTTATTCCTTAGCGTAAAAAACATGTCGGCATACATGACTTCATCCCACTTTTGCTCCCTATGGAGAAATAACATAAGCTGTAAAATGGTGGTGTAATTAATGCTCCCCTCTGGAGGCCATTTTTCGCCATCATCTAAAGTATACAAAGGCCACCAATTCTGGCAATATTTTAAAAAGGTCTTTTTGCTCAAATTACCCCCAGGAGTTCCTCCTAATTCTTTCCAGTGACTCAATATACATCCTACGGGAGTCTTAGAATTTATCTCCTTACTTCCACCGATTCCCATTATGAAAGCAGGGAATTAGATCTGAAATACGCTAACAACCACAACTACTATATTCTACACAATATTCAACCACCAAACCCTAATATTGCTTTTCAGCAAAAGATTTCCTAAAATTACCAGCCTTATAACCAGCTTCTAAAATTACTAGTTCTTGTAACCAACTTGCACTAATACAAAAATCCACAAGATGTTGCCCTTAGACCACAAATACACCTGGCTCTCACAACGAGCCTATATATCCACATAAATCCACAAGATACTGCTGTTAACCACCGAACGCACACTTTATAACAAATCTGTATACTCAAAACACAAAATCCAAACCAGATGTTAAACTTCTGGGCGTATTGAAAGAGACACTGGCCTATGAATCCTACAACAATAATACCGGACGCACCTAGTTTCCTCTAGAGTTTGATTATTTCCACATCTAACACAATACAAATTTAAAGTCCAACCTAACCTTATTTCTTGGGAGGATCTGGGTCCTAGAATGTACTTAAAACAGTTGTTACATAGAGCACGCACATACAATGAACAATTGCAAAATGGACAGATCTTAATTCTGGGTTTTAAGCTATGTGGTAGATGTGCTGCTGCGGTCGCCAAATGAATCCAAAAAATCGGTCTGACAAACTGCTCAGAGACTTTTGATCTTTTGAGCAGCAAAGGTGTTTATTAGCAGTGCTGGGAGCAAGCCAGCTATTGCTGGAAAAACTTGCTCACCGGCTCCTCAGAAAATCAGCACTTTTATACAATTTTCAGATGTGATTAAATGCATATTCAAACGATTACAACATCTACAATACATATTAAAATAGGCGGAGCTTGGGGTGGTGCTTCTCTTGGCACCCCATTTGGAGGGGTCGTTCCCATCTTCATCCATAGGGCAAGGGTCTCTAACTCCTCTTCCTCAGCTTGACCCTTCTTCTTTTCCATTGTTCTTGACCCGCTCACTGAAGCTAGAAAAAGGCCCTGGCTCCAGGCCTGTTTCTCCTATTCAAATGTCTGCCTGATCCTGCTGTATTTCTAATTTACTACTTCTAGGCCTATTACATGTTCTTGTACTATTCTCTTAAGCTTTGGTCCAGTAAGTAGAACAAAACGGGTACAGATCGTTTTGGATGTTGGTAACTTGTTTGCAGGCCCAAATTTCTTAGTTAACTCTTTTGGGCCTAGCCTCCTGTATCAGGGTGTCAGAGCTGGTGGAGCTTTTCTTCCTGTCAGAAAACAGCCTAAGAAAGAACTAGTGCCACCAAGGGCAGCTGGGGTGGCCTAGACTGGTGACAAGAAGTCAGAAATTTCCCTCCAAGGTCAGTGTTGTGGTGCAATATGTCACAAAGAAGGAGTCTGGATGAGCCCAAGGCTTTGTGTGTGCAGGAAGAGCCAGGGAGGACACAGAGATGTCAGTGCAGGAAGGTGCCAGCCAGGTGGGGCAGCCGGGGGGATGACGACAGCCTGCAGGGAAAGGGGCAGGGCATGGACACCGTAGGACAGCCTGGGCTGGAAAGGAGACAGGGAGGGGGAGAAGCTGAAAGGCCCTGACACAGCCACCTTCTGCAGGCCTTTGGCCATGGCTGCTGTCTGTGCCCCTGATGCCAGGAGGAGGGGAGTGGCCCTTGCAGCCCTGGGGCCTCATGGACTCCTTGTCCCTGCTCAGCAGCCTGGCAGGTGCCACCCCATGGTCCTGCCCTTGGCATTGCACATCCCACATCCCAGTGCCCCAGGAAGAGCCCTGAGGAATGAGGCAGGGACAGGATCTGTCTTCCCAGGGGCTGGGGGTCAGGCCTTGGTCCTCTGGATTAAGGAAACAAGTCAAGGTTTATTCAGCATCAGAGCCACCTTTCCCTTGCTTGTCCATCCTTGTCATCACTGTCTGAAGTTTTCTGCTCTAACTGGAACCTGGGGACACGTTCTCAGTTGTGTCCCTCAGTGAGACTCATTTGCACTACAAGAAACTTCAGTGTTTCAATCTCACTTTGACTTCTGGAAAAGTTGTTTGAGCTTCCTCTCAGGGACTGAGTCTCATGTAAACAACATCAAACCCCCCTGAGGGTCATGAAATGCCTGGGGCTGTTGCTGTGCTGCTGAGCTGGGCCAGGCTCCTGGCACACAGGGAGCTCCTGGCAAGCAAGAAGAGCTTCAAAGAGACAGCTCTGCTGGTGAGCAGCTCCTCTGCACAGCCCAGCAGGGCTGAGGGCACTGCCAGGGCAGCTCAGGGACACCAGCAGGGCACAGACAGAGCTTCAAGGGGCTCAGCACTGGCAGGAGGGCTGAGAGCTCCCTGCAGGAGGAATCTTGGCAGGGCTGCACATGGTGAGTCTGTGGCTGCAGGGCAGTGCAGGGGCAGCTCCTGGAGGCATCTCCTAAAGCTGGCCCAGCCCCAGCTGATGGGATGGGTGAGCAGGGGCTGTTTTGGGGCACTTTGGAAGAGCTGTGAAGCCGGGGGTGCAGCCAGGGGTGCCCAGGGCTGTGGGGCAGAGCAGGGTCCTGCAGCCCAGGGTGCTGTGCTGGGCAGGGACTCTGTTGCCTGCCAGGGGCAGCTCTCAGCCGGCCTGGGGAGCTGCTGCCAGGGCTGGGGCAGAAGGGCTGTGGGCAAGGAGAAAACCCTTGTAGGTGAGGGCAGGATCCTTTTGATGCCATGGTGTTGCAGGGTCAGACCTGCTCACAGCTCCAGATCACTACACGACATTTAATGGAGAATTTTTTGCAAAGCTTACAAAAGACAGGGGCTACAGGAAAAGAATTAGTCCTGAGGTGTGTTTCCTGCTTAGGCCTTGTAGCATAGACATTGTTCTCTCAGGTCAGGAGGCTGCACTGAAATTCAAACTGTTTTCCTCTCGGAGATGAATATTTCAGGCAGGATCAGAAATGAGCACAGGATCCTGGGCAGTGCTGAGCCTTCCCTGAGGGTGGGCACTCTCCTGTACCAACCCTTGGCTTCTCTGCAGGAAGGCTCCTGTCCTGCTCTGTCCAGCACAGCTGCACCTCTGGGCTGGCACAGGGGACACTTCACAGAGCTGACCTTGGAAACAACATTGTCCTGCTCTCATCACTGCATTGTGGATGTAGTTTTCAATATTTGTTTGTGTGAAATCAAAGTGAATGCAGCACAAGGTAAAGAGCAGATGGGAAACAGGCTGAAGGACTCTGCAGCTCTCCTGGCTCTGCTTTTAACCAGAGATCTGAGCCCTTTTGTCTCTTGTCTTTTCTAAAGATTCTTCACATTTTTAACAATAAAAATGAGAATTTTTACTCCTAAAAAGAACACTCTGCAGATTTAATGGTGGAACATATCTAACAGAAGAATTATTCTAAAGACAATAGAAGCCTCTGTTCTGCAGTCCACACTCTTGTGATTAGGGGGGTCAGAAATGGAGCTTTTCCATTAAAGGTGGGTTACATCTGACATCCCCTGTGATCATCAGAGCTGTCACAAACCAGCTCCATGTTGCACTGCAGCAGAGCAAAGCTGAGCCCTTGGCAGCACATGGGAAGAATTCTTGCTGCTCACACCACTCTGAGCCAGCATAAGGGAAATATAATTATTTTGGGGGGATTACTATGAAAGATCGAGTATCTCTGCTGAGAGGGGTATCTCCTAATTGTTCCCTAACTTTTCCTTTTCTGAACAGACCCTGTGCTAAGGAACAGCAAATGTCCAACAGCAGCTTCATGCCCCAGTTCCTCCTCCTGGCATTTGCAGACAGGCGGGAGCTGCAGCTCCTGCACTTCTGGCTCTTCCTGGCCATCTCCCTGGCTGCCCTCCTGGCCAACGGCCTCATCCTCAGCGCCGTAGCCTGGGACCACCACCTGCACACCCCCATGGGCTTCTTCCTGTTCAACCTCTCCCTCACAGACCTGGGCTGCATCTGCACCACTGTCCCCAAAGCCACGCACAATTCCCTCTGGGGCACCACAACCATCTCCTACATGGGATGTGTTGCACAGCTCTTTTTCTTTGCCTTTTTCATGTCAGCAGAGTTTTCCCTCCTCACCACCATGTGCTACGACCGCTACGTTGCCATCTGCAAACCCCTGCACTACGGGACCCTCCTGGGCAGCAGAGCTTGTGCCCACATGGCAGCAGCTGCCTGGGCCACTGGGTTTCTCAATGCTCTGCTGCACACAGCCAATACATTTTCCCTGCCCCTGTGCCAGGGCAATGCCCTGGGCCAGTTCTTCTGTGAAATCCCACACATCCTCAAGCTGTCCTGCTCACACTCAGGCTACGTCAGGGAAATTTGGCTTCTTGTGGTGGGTGCCTGTTTCGTGTTTGGCTGTTTTGTTTTCATTGTTTTCTCCTATGTGCAGATCTTCAGGGCTGTGCTGAGGATCCCCTCTCAGCAGGGACAGCACAAAGCCTTTTCCACGTGCCTCCCTCACCTGGCTGTGGTCTCCCTGTTCCTCAGCATTAGCACATTTGCCTACCTGAAGCCCCCCTCCAACTCCTCCCCATCCCTGGATCTGGTGGTGTCAATTCTGTACTCGGTGGTTCCTCCAGCACTGAACCCCCTCATCTACAGCCTGAGGAACCAGGAGCTCAAGGATGCCCTGAGAAAAATGATGACTGGATGCTTTTCAGGAGCAATAAAGCACCAGTTTTCTGGTGTGTAACATTCAGAATGGGATTCCTTAATGACCCAGCCTTCCTGCTCAGGTTTGTCGAGGAGGTCATCGGGTTCTTCTTGCAATAATTTTCTGTGCAATTAAATATTGTTATGCATCTGCCTTCTAATTTAGTGTCTACTCATTGAATTTTACCCAGAGATGTATAACTGATGAATTGTACTCTCTGAGTATTTAAACAAAATAAAGGACCCTGTAGTGCCTTCTTTGTCCCAGACCCTTCTTCTTAGCTGTTCCCAAAGGACAGCACACTGCAGGACAGGGTGTATTGGCAAAGGGGAAGGGGACAAGAATCCCAGCCCAGCAGCACTGCCAGGGAGCAGCAGGGCTTGGTCTTTCCAGAGCTGCTCTCTTGCCCCTTCCACACTGTCCTCCTGAGCCCCTTTCTCGCTGTAAGGCCTGAGTGCTCTCTGAGCACAGTCCTGGGGGCTGGAAGCCCTTGGAGCACAGGCAGGGACAGGCCCTGGGAACTTGTGAAGCAGAGCTGGGCTCCCTTACAGCATCTCCAGGATGCTGTGGCATCTTCTGAGGCCACTGTATGTACTGGGTCACTTCTTCTGTCACCTTGCTCCAGGGCTGGAACTCTCCTGCAGTGTCTCCATGACACTCCTGCTCTCTGCTTTCCAGGTTTCCTTTTCAGATCCAGTCTTCCCCTCCTGTTCCCAGGGACATCCTGGGAGTGCTTCAGAGCTGCCATCCTGGGGCAGCTCCTGCCCAGCGTGGGCAGGCACAAGGTCTCTCCACCTGCTCCTCTCCCCTCCCCAGTGCCACTGTTTTCTGCAGCCTCCTCATCCTTGCCCAGCACAGCCCTCCTGGCACAGTTGGACACAGCCCTTGTTCTACCCCCTCCTCAGGCACCTGCCCAACCCCCTCAGCTCCAGCCTGAGGGCCAGAAACCTTCAGGGCAGGGAGGCACCAGCCAAAATGCTGAGGAAACCTTTCAGTTGCACTCAGATCCAATTGGAGAGGTTGGCCTCCTGGGAGAAATCCCTTTTAATTCTCCAGAACAACCAGGACAACTTGTGTTGTGTCCTGGGCACTCCTCTGGAAGTGTGGGGTATGGAAAAGGTTTTGGTGTCAGGGCTATTGAGAAGGCTGGGCAGTGTCACTGAGAGACTCTTCCAAACACTTGGAAAGGCCAGAGCCATCCCAGAGCTTCCTGGGGCCTTGGCAAAGGCAGA
The DNA here is from genome assembly GCF_003945595.2 of Pipra filicauda. NCBI lineage: Eukaryota > Metazoa > Chordata > Aves > Passeriformes > Pipridae > Pipra > Pipra filicauda. The sequence goes on along the minus strand of NW_024105096.1, from coordinate 21,231 downwards.
CATGGAACCAGTCTGCAAACAGGGCAGCAAGGAGGGTTGGGAGACTTCCAGCACAGGCTGGGAAGGGGATAGGGCAAGTCCTCCTGCAGCCATTCCCAGGCATGGGAAGGACAAGGCAGGGATTGCAGACCCCCTGTGGGAGGGAATAGAGGATGTTGTGTGCCCAGACTTCATCAAGGCCCTTGACATGTTGTCCTGTTGTCTCCTCTCTCTCCAGACTGGTGAGAGCTGGACTGAAGAAGTGGAAGATGTGGTGGGTGGGAAGTTGGCTGAATGAAGAGTGTCAAATCAAATCCATGGTACAAAGTCCCCTTGGCAGCAACTTCCTGGTGAAATCCCTCAGTGACCAGCCCTTGAACACCACTATAGAACATCTTTATTATCTCTCTGTACATTGGGACAAAATGTATTTTTAAGTCCTTTGTGAATGATGCCAAATTTCAAGGAGCTCTTAAGCAACCTGTCCTGGTTTAAAGACATATATTGGGGCGGGAACTCCAACAAAATAAATTCAATCCTCTTTTATTCCCCACCATTACAGGGAGACAAAATACAAGGAGATTTAAGTGAAAAAAATAACAGATCACTTACAAGAAATATAGCAGCAAAAACAGCAATACCAACAAAACAGTTCAAAGCTACAATACAGAGAGAAGTTGCCTCCTCTCTCCCCTCCTGACCCAACTCCCTTTTGTAAACAGATAAAACCAGGGATCAACATGTACCTCCCTTCCGCGTTTTCTCCCTAAATGAACAAAGAACAAACATTAAACCAGGGGAAAGAGAGAGCAAAGCAAAATCTGGGAAACTCTCTGGTCTGAGATCAGTTGTGCTGCCCAAGAACACGCTGACACTACAGGTGTCCAAGCAGGGCAGCGGGGGGAGGCAGCGGCTCTGCTTGATTCCATGGAGTTCTGGGGAGGTACAGTGGGTGCCATGAGACTCTTCAGTGTCACTATGGCCCCTTGGTTCCATGGGGTTCTGAGATGTCTCAGGGTTCCTTTTGTTCCATGAGACCCCACATGTCACAATGGTCCCTTGGTTCCATGAGATTCCACAGTGTCCCTGCATTCCTTTGGTTCCATGAGGCCCTGCAGTGTCACGGTGCCACTTGATTCCGTGACGTTACAAAGAATCAGAATGGCCCCTTGATTTAAGGCCAACTGCACATGGGGCTGCCTTGGGGGGAGTGTGGGCACCCAGACAAGGGAGTTGTCACCCCCCTGGACTCAGCCCTGGGGTCACCACATCTGGACTGGTCTGTCTGTCTGTGAGGTTCCCCATTCTGGAGGAATGAGGAAGAACAGGAGAGGGTCTAGAGGAGATCTGACAGGATGGAGATCTTGTCCATATTGGAAATAGAATGAAATCTCCACAAAGAGTAGCATTGAAAGTTCAGACTGAAGGTGAGGAAAAAGAAATGTCACTCCACGGGGACCCTTGTGGTGCAAGAGGTCACCCAGAGGGAGTCTGGATCAGCCCATGGCTTTGTGTTCCAGGGAACAGCCAGAGCTGGTGCAGAGCCATCAGGGAGGGTCTGGAAATGCTGCTGGGAGGGGGTGGGAAAGCAGGAGGGGTGTGTGCAGCCTGCAAGGCCAGAGCAGCAGCAGGGCCAGGGCAGGACAGCCTGCAGGAGAGATGGCCAAGGGCTCTGGCAGGGCTGCAAGGCCCAAAGGCACCCAGGCCTTTGTCCCCTTGCCTCTGGCAGCTGCCTCTGCCACTCAGGCCACCACAACCAACTTTCCTGGCAGGTTCTGCCCTTGGGTTCTGCCTCGCCCCTCCCTCAGGAGCCTGGCAGGGGTTGCCCAGTTTTGGGCCTTTGTTGTTCCTCCCCCTCCCATCCCAGTGCCCCCCAAACAGCCCTGAGCCAGCCGGGAGGGACAGGATCTGCTGGGCCAGGGCCTGGGGCTCAGGCCTTGGCCTTTGTGCTCCACAAAACCAAGGCAGGCTTTGCTCAGCATTGCAGGGGCCTGCCCAGAGCCTTTGTCTGCCTGCACTCCTGGCCTCCAAGGAGCTGCTCCAAGGAGTCCCTGGGGAGGCTTTGGCAGTGCCTGCCCTCAGTGGGGCCCAGCAATGCTTCAGGGGACTTGGACTTTGGCTTCTGACTTCTTCAGCAGCTGCTTCAATCTTCTCTCAGTACCTCAGGATCATGGGCTGGGCTGCAAACACACCATGGGGCTCATTAAAATGCAGAAATCCCTCAGGATCTCTTTGTCTTCCTTTAATTGTCTTCAAGGCAATTTCAAAACAAGTCTTCAAAATTTGTACTTTTTTTCTTTTAATCCAAAAATGGATATTTTTTAGTTCAGAGGAGAGGTGATAGAGGTGTTCTCCAAGTGATCTTGATGCTGAGTGTCTCCTCAGGAGATCCACACTGACCCTGGATGATCAACCGTGCTCCTCACCCCCCAGCCTCACCAGTTCTGACATGGCCCATCTTGGACTGACAGCTGATGCAACTCCAAACACACCGTGGGACCCATTAAAACATTGAAAAACAAATTATTTTTCTTTGTTTAATTGTTTTCAAGATGTCAACAACAAATTGGAGTTGTTTTGTAGTTTAGCTAAGGAGGAAGATTTTTAAAGTGGAAGTCATGAAAAATATATTTTTTGATGAAAGAGAATGATTTACACAAAGCCTCTGGATACAAGAGGGTCAGGGTGCAAAGGATTTGGACACAAATATAAGGGGGCAAAAGAGATTAGTAGCATTTTATTATTGACCAGTTTAACAGTTATCAAGTGATTCAATAGCATTTGTTAGAATTTTAACAGTGACTGATTGGTATATTCACAACAGCAACATTCCCACCACAGTGAATTCACACCCACACCCAGGTAGAGCTGTGTGGACACATCAATAGCTGGGTGTGGAAACTTCCCTCTCCAACAGTGTCCTTGTTGTCAGGGAAACACTCCCCCAAATCCCTTTGTGTTTTCCAGCAGACAAGGGTCACAGCTGGAGGAGTGTTTGTTGAGGGGGATCAGAATTGTCCTGAGCATCAGGGATGGTCTTTGGAGTGTCACAAACTGGAGGGTTCCCGAGCTGGGAGAGGCTGCCAGAGGTGTCCCACTGAGAGGGAGGTGCTGGGGAGCTGCCAGGGCCTCCCTCAGCCCCGCTGGTTGTGGGCTCCCAAGGGGACTGGCTTTAGTTATCTGCTGAATTTCCCTCCTGGTGTCAGGAATGACTGGAATTTCCAAAATATCTGGGAATTATGTCCAAACCGTTCCATTTGGGCTACAATTCAGGCAGGGAATATTCCAAGGCTTTCATGGGATGACTGATTATCCTGTGTTCCCCTGCTGTTCCACTCCGGATTGTTCCCACCTGTATCATCCAGGAGCACCTGATCCAGTTCAGGGACATTTTACCACACCCCTGCTACAGTACAGGGACACTTCACCACACCCCTGCTCCCGTTCAAGGACAGTTCATTGCTCAGCTGGTTTGGTCAAGGCTTGTCAGGAGCTCCTGAGATCATCGACCAGGCCTGAGGACAATGGGGGGAGGATGCACCGCCACAGAGGCTTCTAAGAAAAGTAGGGACAAACTTTTTTTAGGGACATCTCTGAGCACTCTCCAAGGTGTTTGCAGATGAAAACATTGTGCTCATAGTCTAAGATTGTCACAGTGATTCATTTTACCAAGGCCTGTAGTTGCAGAATATGGGGCAATGGATTTAAACTGAAATAGGGGAGCTTCATATTGGATAAAATGAAGAAATATTTACCAGTGGGTCTGTCAAGAATTGCAACAGGTTCCCAGAGAAGAGGATGTCCCATCCCTGGATTTGTCCAAGGTCAGGAACTTTGAGCAGCCTGAATTAGTGAAGATGTCACTATCCATGTGCAGGAGTTTGGACCACATGAGCTTTTATGTCCCTTCCAAGCCAAACCATTCTGTGATTCTTTGAGTCTAATATCCCAAAGTCCTTCTCCAAAAAATTTCTATAGCTAGGACATGAATTACCATGTTTTTGAAGAAGCCATTCTAAGCCCAAATAGTAAAAAATTAATTCTGAGGAAGTTCCAAGGTGTCTGTATGAAACTTTAAGCAAGTGGGTCAATGGCAGAAGCTCTCAGGGTGACCTTGCAGCTGAGGATGGGGGATTCAGCCTCAGGCTCTGAGACTCATGATGGGCAGCCAGAAAGGATCTCTGGAGACTGGGCAAGACTTGTCCTGGGATGTCTAGGAAAGAACCAAAGCAAGGGGAGGATCCCAGTTGTTTCTGGAGGAACAAGTATGAGAAACCAGAGAGCAAAGAGGCTGAAAAAGCTGGTCATGTTAAACAGAAGGCTGGTCAAGACACATCCCTGGCTGTGCCCTGCAAGTGATCCCCACAGCCTGTCCCATTTTCTTAATAACTCCATTGCCAAGAAGTTTCTGTGGGGAGGGAACTCTCTGCTCCTGGCACAGATCGTGGCCCAAGTTGCAGCCCCTGCAGTAGGAGCCCCAAATAGTCAGGTCTTGCGTTCTTTGGGGGGCCACACTCTGCCCACACTGGGGTGTGTGTGTGTTGGAAGCACAAAAGAGTGAAACAAATGCAAAGTTAAACACCCAATGTAGGCTGACTTTGTCCCTAAGTGGGGGATGAGAGTTGGACACAACATGTGCAGGACAGATGGAGGGGTTTGTCCCCCTGGCCCTGCCCAGAAGGGACACCTTTCAGGAAGGGTTGTGGCCTTGGCTGTGCTGAGGGTTGCCCCGGGCAATGCAGCTTGGGATTGCAGTGGCACTGTCAGGGCTCTGCAGAGCTCCTGGCAGTTCCTGCATTTGTCCCCAGCAATGCCAGAGAACTGCAGGGGTTGCAGTCAATCACTTGTGCTCTTTGGGACTGTAGTGGTTTGAACCTTGTTTTCCCCAGAAGCTAACAGAAGTGGTAGACCCCAAGGGGTGGAAACCCCTGGAAGTTTTGAAGTTCTGCCCAATGGGCGCTCCTGCAGAAATGTAAACATACCACAACCAGACCGGAAAAGAAGAGTTGTAGTTTGTGGTTGTAGGAGAGGTGGCCATGTTGTAGAGCCACGAGGAAGGGGCTCTGAGCCCCTTGGGGCCTCTGGCCCCCTCCCAGCCCCTGGCTGGGGGCTGCAGGGACCTGGAACAGCATAAAGCTGGGCTAGGTGCCTGTAGTATGCCGGGAGATGTTTTCTCCATGGGCACAGAGCAGCAGCCGACGCTGACCAGAGAAACGGTGGCAGAGAGCCAGAGATAAGGACCTGAACTGAAGAAGCAGCAGAAGCAACATGCAGCACTGCAGAGGAGACTCCTGGAAGGAGAGTCGAGGAAAGGAGAGCCAGCAGCTGAGAGCTACAGAGTTCTTGGGGGTAAGACTGATACCAGATCCCCAAAACCTCCTTTGAGACCTCCTGGAAGGAGGAAGATGATGGACTCTTACTTGAAAGAGCCTTGAAGTGCGACATGCACTGTAGAAAGGAGCTAGAGAGCTCCGAGAGGAATGCAGGGGTGAAATAGAGAATGAAATAAAATATTAGATATTTAGCTATGAAGGTGTGACTTTGCAAAATGTAAAACTGCTTAAAAGTCTCTGACCGAACTGTGGGCAATTGAGATAAAAAGCTTAGAGAATGGGGAAGGCTTTTTAGCACCTAGAGAGGGGTGGGGAACCTGACACTGCTTGAAGTGATAAAACTTTACGTAAATAATCCATAATGGTAAGAATAGGAGGTAAAACTAGATGTCTATTTAGATAAGAAAGACTGCAAAAGTGTGTGTGTAAAGATAATTTTGAGCTTGCTACTTTCAAACTGTATAAAAGGCTATGTTATTCCTTGGTTCGGCGGAGTGCACTGGGGAGAACACCTGCCCCTTTGCATTCCCCGGCCGTAATAAAAGTGCTTTTCAGATTGGCAGAAGTTTCTTTGAATCAGGGGGAGTTGACCTTGGCTTCCCCCCCCTCGCACTGCTGCCACGGTGGCAGCCTGAGAGACAGGGCACAGAGGCCCTGCAAGAGATACCAGACCGTCACGAAGACCCCCCTGTGTCTTCGTGATATGACGTGGTGAAACGACCTTGTCTGGGGTTACGAAGACCACGGAAGACCCCTCGGTTGTGAGGCGATGGGGCCGAGAGAGAGGCTTGGATACCTCCCTCGTGGATGCTGGCAGAAAAGCCAGCCACAGCTGCTGCATGCATGAGAAGAAACCTGCTGCCTTAGAAGATGCTGCTGCTTAAGGACTGGAAGGGATCTGTCCTTCTTTCCCTCCTGGACTTTTATTTGGAGGGGAGAAGAGATCTGATCATTGTAAATATATATGTCATGGTAGAGATAGTTTGTGATCATGTGTATAATGTGATATGGTATTTATTTGTACAGTCATTGTAATATATTCCCTTTCCCCCACTTTGAGTCTGGTGTGTTTTGTCTGGAAAAACCCATCTCACATTAGGTTGAGATGTGGGAGGGGGAATGGAGCTAGGGAATTGGATTTTGGGACTATCTCAAACCATGACACCCCCACAGAGTTTCTGGATAGACTGAGGGCTGCTATGAGAAAATATACCACCTTAGATCCATCATCAGAAGAAGGTAAACTACATTTAGTGGGGACAAAGTAATCCTGATATTAGAAAAAGATTGCAGAAAATAGATCACCCTGCCAATAAAGATTTAGAGGTTTTGATGAATGAAGCCTGGAAAGTGTATAACAACAGAGAAAAGAAGGAAGATAGAAGGATTACAAGAGCAATGATTGCAGTTTTAACACAGAACCCGGTAACAGCTGGACGATATTACAGGGGTCGTGGCCAGGGACAAGCAACATGGGGAAGGGGAGGTTCACCCTTTAAGCAAACAGAGATAGGTCAAAATCAATGTACTTATCGTAAAAAGGAGGGACACTGGAAAAGAGAGTGCCCCACATGGGTAAATAGAAATTCAGGGGGGGCTGTCATAGCCCACCAAGACAGTGATTGACGGGGACCGGCTGGTTTTTCCCTGGCAGACCCGCTGGTTACAATTTGGCTAGGGGAAGAAGAAGAAAAACTGGATTTTTTGATCGACACTGGAGCAACATTTTCGGTTTTAAATCAGGAATTGATACCTAAAACTGATGATTATGTACAGGTTATTGGTGCCACTGGCCAATCAGAAAAAGCTTTCTTTTTAAAACCTCTAAAGTTTAAAATCGGGAAACAAATGGGATTGCATCAGTTTCTGTATTTACCAAGTTCACCTAAACCCTTACTGGGCAGAGACTTATTAGAAAATTTGGGAGCTGTAATAAAATTTAAGCAAGGCAAAATTGAATTCAAGGTGAAAGAAGAACAATTGCTGGCAGCTCTGAGTTTAGCTACGAGCTGCATGGAACCAAAGCCAAACAATCAAGATATTGATCAGATTACAAACCAAGTGTACCCCCTGGTATGGGCCACTGACACCCCGGGTAAGTCAAAATGGGCAACTCCTATTCAGATAGAACAGCAACCAGGAGCTAAGCCAGTAGCAAAGAAACAATATCCACTGAGGTTAGTGGACAGAAAAAAATTGAGCCAATAATTGAAAACTTTTTGAAATTAGGACTGTTGATAGAGTGTGAATCAGATTTAACACTCCAATTCTTCCAGTGAAGAAACCGAATGGAACCTACAGGTTAGTACAGGATCTGAGAGCAGTAAATCAACAAACCAAAACTATACATCCTGTTGTAGCAAATCCTTATACACTTGACTAAATTAAGGGACAATTTGATTTGGTTTACAGTGTTGGATGTAAAAGATGCTTTTTTCTGTGTACCCCAAGCACAGGAAAGCCAAAAGGCTGAAAATGGGAACAGCAGCTCATTCCACCAGGAAAAAAAGTCTGGAAACTTTCGCTTTCAGGTGCAGTTGCTGGGGCAGCCTGGGCACTTCTTGGGCAGGACGAGTTTTCTGTGGTGGCACCTTTTGTCTGGCAGGAATCTTGATTTCCATTCAATTTTCCAGGAGATGGGACTGGTCATTGCAGAGCAGGGCAGAAAAAAGGGAACAGCAGCTCTTTACCTAAGAAAAAAAAGACTGGAAGCTTTGGCTTTGAGGTGTAGTTGTTGGGGCAGCCTGGGTACTTCTTCGGCAGCAAAGATCTTTATGTAGTGGTATCTTTTGTCTGGCAGGAATCTTCATTTGGAGTATATTTTTCAGGAGTTGGGACTGGCCATTACAGTGCAGGGCTGAAAAAAGGGAACAGCAGCTCTTTCCACCAGGAAAAAAAGTCTGGAAGCTTTGGCTTCAGGTGTAGTTGTTGGGGCAGCCTGGGAACTTCTGGGGCAGCAAGAGTTTTCTGTGGTGGCACCTTTTGTCTGGTAGGAATCTTCCGTTGGATTCAATGTTTCAGGAGGTGGGACCGGCCATTGCAGCGCAGGGGTGAAAAAAGGGAACAGCAGCTCTTTCCACCAAGAAAAAAAGTCTGGAAGATTTGGCTTTGAGGTGCAGTTTTTGGGGTAGTATGGGCACTTCTTGGGCAGGAAGAACATTCTGTGGTGGCACCTTTTGTCTGGCAGGAATCTTCATTTACATTCTATTTCCAGAAGATGGGACAGGCCATTGCAGGGTAGGGCAGAAAAAAGGGAACAGCAGCTCTTTCCACCAGGAAAAAAAGTCTGAAACCTTTGGTTTCAGGTGTAGTTGCTGGGGGAGTCTGGGCACTTCTTGGGCAGGAAGAACTTTCTGTGGTGGCACCTTTTGTCTGGCAGGAATCTTCATTTGGATTTAATTTTCCACGAGGTGGGACCAGCCATTGCAGCACAGGGCTGAAAAAAGGGAACAGCAGCTCTTTCCACCAGGAAAAAAGTCTGGAAGCTTTGGCTTCAGGTGCAGTTGTTGGTAGGGCAGCCTGGGCACTTCTTGGGCAGCAAGAATTTTTTCTGGTGGCCTCTTTTGTCTAGGAGGAATCTTCATTTGGATTCAAAATTCCAGGAGGTGGGACCGGCCATTGCAGCGCAGGGCCGAAAAAAGGGAACAGCAGCTCTTTCCACCAGGAAAAAAAGTCTGGAAACTTTGGCTTTGAGGTGCAGTTGTTGGGGTAGTCTGGGCACTTCTTGGGCAGCAAGAGTTTTCTGTGGTGGCACCTTTTGTCTGGCAGGAATCTTCATTTAGAGTAAATTTTCCAGGAGGTGGGACCGACCATTGCAGCGCAGGGCAGAAAAAAGGGAACAGCAGCTCTTTCCACAAGGAAAAAAGTCTGGAGGCTTTGGCTTTGAGGTCAAGTTGTTGGGGTAGTCTGGGCACTTCTTTGCCAGGAAGAGTTTTTTCTGGTGGCACCTTTTTCTAGGAGGAATCTTCATTTGGATTCAAAATTCCAAGAGGTGGGACCGGCCATTGCAGCGCAGGCCTGAAAAAAGGGAACAGCAGCTCCTTCCACCAGGAAAAAAAGTCTGGAAGCTTTGGCTTTGAGGTGCAGTTTTTAGGGTAGTCTGGGCACTTCTTGGCCAGGAAGAACTTTCTGTGGTGGCACTTTTTGTCTGGCAGGAATCTTCAGTTGGATTCAATTTTCCAGGAGGTGGGACCGGCCACTGCAGCGGAGGCCTGAAAAAAGGGAATAGCAGCTCCATCCACTAGGAAAAAAAGTCTGGAAGCTTTGGCTTTGAGGTGCAGTTGTTGGGGTAGTCTGGGCACTTCTTGGGCAGCAAGACTTTTCTGTGGTGGCACCTTTTCTCTGGCAGGAATCTTCATTTAGAGTAATATTTCCAGGAGGTGGGACAGGCCATTGCAGCGCAGGGTTGAAAAAAGGGAACAGCAGCTCTTTCCACCAGGAAAAAAAGTCTGGAAACTTTGGCTTTGAGGTGCTGTTGTTGGGGAAGCCTGAGCACTTCTTGGGCAGCAAGAACTTTCTGTGGTGGCACCTTTTGTCTGGCAGGAATCTTCATTTAGAGTAAATTTTCCAGGAGGTGGGACCGGCCATTGCAGCGCAGGGCAGAAAAAAGGGAACAGCAGCTCTTTCCACAAGGAAAAAAGTCTGGAGGCTGTGGTTTTGAGGTCAAGCTGTTGGGGTAGTCTTGACACTTCTTGGGCAGCAAGAGTTTTTTCTGGTGGCACCTTTTTCTAGGAGGAATCTTCATTTGGATTCAAAACTCCAGGAGGTGGGACCAGGCATTGCAGCGCAGGGCAGAAAAAGGGGAACAGCAGCTCCTTCCACCAGGAAAAAAAGTCTGGAAGCTTTGGCTTTGAGGTGCAGTTGTTGGAGAAGCCTGGGCACTTCTGGGGCAGGACGAGTTTTCTGTGGAGGCACCTTTTGTCTGGCAGGAATCTTCATTTAGAGTAAATTTTCCAGGAGGTGGGACAGGCCATTGCAGCGCAGGCCTGAAAAAAGGGAACAGCAGCTCCTTCCACCAGGAAAAAAAGTCTGGAAGCTTTGGCTTCAGGTGCAGTTGTTTGGGAAGCCTGGGAACTTCTTGGGCAGGAAGAGTTTTCTGTGGTGGCACCTTTTGTTTGGCAGAAATCTTCATTTGGATTGAAGTTTTCAGGAGGTGGGACCAGCCATTGAAGCGCAGGGCTGAAAAAAGGGAACAGCAGCTCTTTCAACCATGAAAAAAGGACTGGAACCTTTGGCTTCAGGTACAGTTGTTGGGGCAGCCTGGGAACTTCTTGGGCAGGAAGACCTTTCTGTGGTGGCACCTTTTGTCTGGCAGGAATCTTCATTTGGATTCAATTTTCCAGGAGGTGGGACCGGCCATTGCAGCGCAGGCCTGAAAAAAGGGAACAGCAGCTCCATCCACCAGGAAAAAAATTCTGGAAGATTTGGCTTTGAGGTGCAGTTTCTGGGGTAGTCTGGGCACTTTTTGTGTAGGAAGAACTTTCTGTGCTGGCACCTCTTGTCTGGCAGGAATCTTCCGTTGGATTCAATTTTCCAGGAGGTGGGACACACCATTGCAGCGCAGGGCAGAAAAAAGGGAACAGCAGCTCTTTCCCTAAGGAAAAAAAGTCTGGAAAGTTTGGCCTTGAGGTGCAGTTTTTGGGGTAGTCTGGGCAATTCTTGACCAGGAAGAACTTTCTGTGGTGGCACCTTTTGTCTGGCAGGAATCTTCATTTAGAGTAAATTTTCCAGGAGGTGGGACTGGCCATTGCAGCGCAGGGCTGAAAAAAGGGAAGAGGAGCTCCTTCCACCAGGAAAAAAAGTCTGGAAGCTTTGGGTTTGAGGTACAGTTGTTGGGGAAGCCTGGGCACTTCTTGGGAAGCAAGAGTTTTCTGTGGTGGCACCTTTTGTCTAGGAGGAATCTTTATTTGGATTCAATTTTTCAGGAGGTGGGACCGGCCATTGCAGCGCAGGGCTAAAAAATGGAACAGCAGCTCTTTCCCTAAGGAAAAAAGTCTGGATCCTCTGGCTTCAGGTACAGTTGTTGGGGCAGCCTGGGAACTTCTTGGGAAGGAAGAATTTTCTGTGGTGGCACCTTTTGTCTGGCAGGAATCTCCTGTTGGATTTAATTCTTCAAAAGGTGGGACAGGCCATTGAATCACAGGCCTGAAAAAAGGGAACAGCAGCTCTTTCCACCAGGAAAAAAAGTCGGGAAGCTTTGCGTTCAGGTGTGGTTGGTTGGGCAGCCTGGGAACTTCTTGGGCAGCAAGAACTTTCTGTGGTGGCACCATTTGTCTGGCAGGAATCTTCATTTGGATTCAATGTTTCAAGAGGTGGGACGGGCCATTGCAGCGCAGGGGTGAAAAAAGGGAACAGCAGCTCTTTCCACCAGGAAAAAAAGTCTGGAAGCTTTGGCTTCAGGTGCAGTTATTGGGCCATCCTGGGCACTTCTTGGGCAGCAAAGAGCTTTCTGTGGTGGCACCTTTTGTCTGGCAGGAATCTTCATTTAGAGGAAATTTTCCAGGAGGTGGGACCGGCCATTGCAGCGCAGGCCTGAAAAAAGGGAACAGCAGCTCTTTCCCTAAGGAAAAAAAGTCAGGAAGCTTTGGCTTTGAGGTGCAGTTGTTGGGGCAGCCTGGGCACTTCTTGGGCAGCAAAGAGCTTTCTGTGGTGGCACCTTTTGTCTGGCAGGAATCTTCATTTAGAGAAAATTTTTAAGGAGTTGTGACAGGCCATTGTAGCTCAGGCCTGAGAAAAGGGAACAGCAGCTCTTTCCCTAAGGAATAAAAAAGTCGGGATCCTTTGGCTTCAGGTGCAGTTGTTGGGGCAGTTTAGGCAATTCTGGGGCAGCAAGAACTTTCGGTGGTGGCACCCTTTGTCTTGTAGGAATCTTCATTTGGATTCAATGTTCCAGGAGGTGGGACCGGCCATTGCAGCGCATGGCAGAAAAAAGGGAACAGCAGCTCTTTCCCTAAGGAAAAAAAGTCTGGAAGCTTTGGCTTTGAGGTCCAGTTGGTGGGGCAGCCTGGGCACTTCATGGAAGCAAAGAGCTTTCTGTGGTGGCACCTTTTGTCTGGCAGGAATCTTCATTTAGAGAAATTTTTCTAGGAGGTGGGACCGGCCATTGCAGCGCAGGGCTGAAAAAAGGGAACAGCAGCACCTTCCATCAGGAAAAAATGTCTGGAAGCTTTGGCTTTGAGGTGTAGTTGTTGGGGCAGCCTAAACACTTCTTGGACAGGAAGAGTTTTCTGTGGTGGCACCTTTTGTCTTGCAGGAATCTTCTGTTGGATTTAATTTTTCAAAAGGTGGGACAAGCCATTGCAGCGCAGGGCTGAAAAAAGGGAACAGCAGCTCTTTCCCTAAGAAAAAAAAGTCTGGATCCTCTGGTTTCAGGTGTTATTGGTGGGGCAGCCTGGGCATTTCTCGAGCAGCAAGACCTTTCTTGTGGTGGCACCTTTTGTCTGGTAGGAATCTTCATTTGGATTCAATTTTCCAGGAAGTGGGACAGGCCATTGCAGCGCAGGCCTGAAAAAAGGGAACAGCAGCTCCTTCCACCAGGAAAAAAAGATTGGAAGCTTTGGCTTCAAGTGTAGCTTGTGCAGCCTGGGAATTTCTTTGGCAGGAAGAGTTTTCTGTGGTGGCACCTTTTGTCTGGCAGGAATCTTCATTTGGTGTAAATTTTTCAGGAGGTGGGACTGGCCATTGCAGCACAGGGCTGAAAAAAGGGAACAGCAGCTCTTTCCACCAGGAAAAAAAGACTGGAAGCTTTGGCTTCAGGTGCAGTTATTGGGCCATCCTGGGCACTTCTTGGCCAGGAAGAACTTTCTGTGGTGGCACCTTTTGTCTGGCAGGAATCTTCATTTGGATTCAATGTTCCAGGAGGTGGGACCGGCCATTGCAGCGCAGGGCTGAAAAAAGGGAACAGCAGCTCTTTCCATCAGGAGAAAAAGGCTGGAAGCTTTGGCTTCAGGTGTAGTTGGTGAAGCATGGGCACTTCTTGGGAAGGAAGAGTTTTCTGTGGTGGCACCTTTTGTCTGGCAGGAATCTTCTGTGGGATTTAATTTTTCAAAAGGTAGGACAGGCCATTGCAGCGCAGGGCTGAAAAAGGGAATAGCAGCTCTTTCCACCAGGAAAAAAAGGCTGGAAGCTTTGGCTTTGAGGTGCAGTTGTTGGGGCAGCCTGGGCACTTCTGGGGCAGCAAGAGCTTTCTGTGGTGGCACCTTTTGTCTGGCAGGAATCTTCATTTGCATTGAATTTTTCAGGAGGTGGGACCGGCCATTGCAGCGCAGGGCTGAAAAAAGGGAACAGCAGCTCTCTCTCTAAGGAAAAAAAGTCTGGAAGCTTTGGCTTTGAGGTGCAGTTGGTGCAGCCTGGGCACATCTTGGGCAGCAAGAACTTTCTGTGGGGGCACCGTTTGTTAGGCAGGAATCTTCATTTGGAGTAAATTTTTCAGGAGGTGGGACAAGCCATTGTAGCACGGTGCTGAAAAAGGGAACAGCAGATCTTTCCACGAAAAAAAAAAAAGTCTGGATCCTTTGGCTTCAGGTGCAGTTGTTGGGGCAGCCTGGGCACTTCTTGGTCAGCAAGACCTTTCTTGTGGTGGCACCTTTTGTCTGGTAGGAATCTTCAGTTGGATTCAGTGTTCCAGGAGGTGGGACCGGCCATTGAGAGCAGGGCTGAAAAAAGGGAACAGCAGCTCTTTTCACCACGAAAAAAGGTTGGAAGCTTTGGCTTCACGTGCAGTTCTTGGGGCAGCCTGGGCACTTGTGAGGCAGCAAGAACTTTCTGTGGTGGTACCTTTTGTCTGGCAGCAATCTTCAGCTGGATTGAATTTTTCAGGAGGTGGGACCGGCCATTGCAGCGCAGGGGAGAAAAAATGGAACAGCAGCTCTTTTCCTAAGGAAAAAAAGTCTGGAAATTTTGGCTCTGAGGTGCAGTTGTTGGTGCACCCTGGGTACTTCAAGGGCAGAAAAAAGACCTTTCTGTTGGTGGCACCTTTTGTCTGGTAGGAATCTTCAGCTGGATTCAATTTTCCAGGAGGTGGGACAGGCCATTGCAGCGCAGGGCTGAAAAAAGGGAACAGCAGCTCCTTCCACCAGGAAAAAAAGTCTGGAAGCTTTAGCTTCAGGTGCAGTTGGTGGGGCAGCCTGGGCACTTCTTGGGCAGCAAGAACTTTCTGTGGTGGCACCTTTTGTCGAGCAGGAATCTACATTTCGATTCAATCTTTTAAAAGGTGAGACCGCCCCTTGCAGCACAAAGCAGAAAAAAGGGAACATCAGTTCTTTCCTTAAGGAAAAAAAGTCTGGAAGCTTTGGCTTCAGGTGCAGTTGTTTGGGGCAGCCTGGGAACTTCTTGGGCAGGAAGAGTTTTCTGTGGTGGCACCTTTTGTTTGGCAGAAATCTTCATTTGGATTGAAGTTTTCAGGAGGTGGGACAGGCCATTGCAGCGCAGGGCTGAAAAAAGGGAACAGCAGCTCTTTCAACCATGAAAAAAGGACTGGAACCTTTGGCTTCAGGTACAGTTCTTGGGGCAGCCTGGGAACTTCTTGGGCAGGAAGACCTTTCTGTGGTGGCACCTTTTGTCTGGCAGGAATCTTCATTTGGATTCAATTTTTCAGGAGGTGGGACTGGCCATTGCAGCGCAGGCCTGAAAAAAGGGAACAGCAGCTCTTTCCACCAGGAAAAAAAGGCTGGAAGCTTTGGCTTTGAGGTGCAGTTGTTGGGGCAGCCTAAACACTTCTTGGACAGGAAGAGTTTTCTGTGGTGGCACCTTTTGTCTGACAGGAATCTTTATTTGGATTCAATGTTCCAGGAGGTGGGACCGGCCATTGCAGCGCAGGGCTGAAAAATGGAACAGCAGCTCTTTCCCTAAGGAAAAAAGTCTGGATCCTCTGGCTTCAGGTCCAGTTGTTGGGGCAGCCTGGGAACTTCTTGGGAAGGAAGAATTTTCTGTGGTGGCACCTTTTGTCTGGCAGGAATCTTCTGTTGGATTTAATTCTTCAAAAGGTGGGACAGGCCATTGAATCACAGGCCTGAAAAAAGGGAACAGCAGCTCTTTCCACCAGGAAAAAAAGTTGGGAAGCTTTGCTTTCAGGTGTGGTTGGTTGGGCAGCCTGGGAACTTCTTGGGCAGCAAGAACTTTCTGTGGTGGCACCATTTGTCTGGCAGGAATCTTCATTTAGAGGAAATTTTCCAGGAGGTGGGACCGGCCATTGCAGCGCAGGCCTGAAAAAAGGGAACAGCAGCTCTTTCCCTAAGGAAAAAAAGTCAGGAAGCTTTGGCTTTGAGGTGCAGTTGTTGGGGCAGCCTGGGCACTTCTTGGGCAGCAAAGAGCTTTCTGTGGTGGCACCTGTTGTCTGGCAGGAATCTTCATTTAGAGAAAATTTTTCAGGAGTTGTGACAGGCCATTGTAGCTCAGGCCTGAGAAAAAGGAACAGCAGCTCTTTCCCTAAGGAATAAAAAAGTCGGGATCCTTTGGCTTCAGGTGCAGTTGTTGGGGCAGTTTAGGCAATTCTGGGGCAGCAAGAACTTTCGGTGGTGGCACCCTTTGTCTTGTAGGAATCTTCATTTGGATTCAATGTTCCAGGAGGTGGGACCAGCCATTGCAGCGCATGGCAGAAAAAAGGGAACAGCAGCTCTTTCCCTAAGGAAAAAAAGTCTGGAAGCTTTGGCTTTGAGGTCCAGTTGGTGGGGCAGCCTGGGCACTTCTTGGGCAGCAAAGAGCTTTCTGTGGTGGCACCTTTTGTCTGGCAGGAATCATCATTTAGAGAAATTTTTCTAGGAGGTGGGACCGGCCATTGCAGCGCAGGGCAGAAAAAAGGGAACAGCAGCTCTTTCCACCAGGAAAAAAAGTCTGGAAGCTTTGGCTTTGAGGTGCAGTTGTTGGGGCAGCCTGGGAACTTCTTGGGCAGGAAGAACTTTCTGGTGTGGTACCTTTTGTCTGGCAGGAATCTTCATTTGGATTCAATGTTCCAGGAGGTGGGACCGGCCATTGCAGCGCAGGGCTGAAAAAAGGGAACAGCAGCTCTTTCCTTTCGCTAAGAAAAAAATTCTGGATCGCGTCTGGTTTCAGGTGTTTATTGGTGGGGCAAAAAAAGGCCCCCGCCTGGGCATTCTCGAGCAGCAAGACCTTTCCTTGTGGTGGCACCTTTTGTCTGGCAGGAATCTTCTGTGGGATTTAATTTTTCAAAAGGTAGGACAGGCCATTGCAGCGCAGGGCTGAAAAAGGGAATAGCAGCTCTTTCCACCAGGAAAACAAGGCTGGAAGCTTTGGCTTTGAGGTGCAGTTGTTGGGGCAGCCTGGGCACTTCTGGGGCAGCAAGAGCTTTCTGTGGTGGCACCTTTTGTCTGGCAGGAATCTTCATTTGCATTGAATTTTTCAGGAGGTGGGACAGGCCATTGCAGCGCAGGGCTGAAAAAAGGGACCAGCAGCTCTATCTCTAAGGAAAAAAAGTCTGGAAGCTTTGGCTTTGAGGTGCAGTTGGTGCAGCCTGGGTACATCTTGGGCAGCAAGAACTTTCTGTGGGGGCACCTTTTGTTAGGCAGGAATCTTCATTTGGAGTAAATTTTTCAGGAGGTGGGACAAGCCATTGTAGCACGGTGCTGAAAAAGGGAACAGCAGATCTTTCCACGAAAAAAAAAAAAGTCTGGATCCTTTGGCTTCAGGTACAGTTGTTGGGGCAGCCTGGGCACTTCTTGGTCAGCAAGACCTTTCTTGTGGTGGCACCTTTTGTCTGGTAGGAATCTTCAGTTGGATTCAGTGTTCCAGGAGGTGGGACCGGCCATTGAGAGCAGGGCTGAAAAAGGGAACAGCAGCTCTTTTCACCACGAAAAAAGGTTGGAAGCTTTGGCTTCACGTGCAGTTCTTGGGGCAGCCTGGGCACTTGTGAGGCAGCAAGAACTTTCTGTGGTGGTACCTTTTGTCTGGCAGCAATCTTCAGCTGGATTGAATTTTTCAGGAGGTGGGACCGGCCATTGCAGCGCAGGGGAGAAAAAAATGGAACAGCAGCTCTTTTCCTAAGGAAAAAAAGTCTGGAAATTTTGGCTCTGAGGTGCAGTTGTTGGTGCACCCTGGGTACTTCAAGGGCAGAAAAAAGACCTTTCTGTTGGTGGCACCTTTTGTCTGGTAGGAATCTTCAGCTGGATTCAAATTTCCAGGAGGTGGGACAGGCCATTGCAGCGCAGGGCTGAAAAAAGGGAACAGCAGCTCCTTCCACCAGGAAAAAAAGTCTGGAAGCTTTAGCTTCAGGTGCAGTTGGTGGGGCAGCCTGGGCACTTCTTGGGCAGCAAGAACTTTCTGTGGTGGCACCTTTTGTCGAGCAGGAATCTACATTTCGATTCAATCTTTTAAAAGGTGAGACCGCCCCTTGCAGCACAAAGCAGAAAAAAGGGAACATCAGTTCTTTCCTTAAGGAAAAAAAGTCTGGAAGCTTTGGCTTTGAGGTGTAGTTGTTGGGGCAGCCTGGGTACTTCTTGGGCAGGAAGAGTTTTCTGTGGTGGCACCTTTTGTCTGACAGGAATCTTTATTTGGATTCAATTTCTCAGGATGTGGGACCGGCCATTGCAGCGCAGGGCTGAAAAATGGAACAGCAGCTCTTTCCACCAGGAAAAAAAGTCTGGAAGCTTTGGCTTGGAAGTTTGTTGGGGCAGCCTGGGCACTTCTTGGGCAGGAAGAGTTTTCTGTGGTGGCACCTTTTGTCTGGCAGGAATCTTCAGTTGGAGTAAAGTTTTCAGGAGGTGGGACCGGCCATTGCAGCGCAGGCCTGAAAACGGGAACAGCAGCTCCTTCCAGCTGGAAAAAAGTCTGGAAGCTTTGAGGTGCAGTTGTTGGGGCAGCCCGGGCACTTCTTGAGCAGCAAGAACATTCTGTGGTGGCACCTTTTGTCTGGCAGGAATCTTCATTTGGATTGAAGTTTTCAGGAGGTGGGACCAGCCATTGTTGCGCAAAGTAGAAAAAAGAGAACAGCAGCTCTTTCCACCAGGAAAAAAAATCTGGAACCTTTGGCTTTGAGGTGCAGTTGTTTGGGCAGCCTGGGCACTTCTTGGGCAGCAAGATTTTTCTGTGGTTGCACCTTTTGCCTGGCAGGAATCTTCATTTGGATTTAATTTTTCAAAAGGTGGGACAGGCCATTGCAGCGCAGGGCTGAAAAAAGTGAATCAGCAGTCCTTTCCCCCAGGAAAGAAAGTCTGGATCTTTTGGCTTCAGGTGCAGTCGTTGTGGCAGCCTGGGCACTTCTTGGGCAGCAAGAGCTTTCTGTGGTGGCACCTTTTGTCTCGGAGGTGTTTGTTCCCTGTTAGCAAGTCCCTTATGGCGTCAATCACAGAGCACTGGGACTGCTCACAGGGCATGATGAAGGAATACAGCAGCAGTGCGGAAAGAGGAGGTAGAAAAGTACATTTCTGTATCTAATATACTTCCTCAATTAGAGAAATCGCTAATCTTGTCACATGATTTGTACTGGACCCTTCTAAGGATGTACTTTTGCCCAGACCCTTTGCTCCAGTTGTGCCAGCTACACCAAAGGAAACCAGAGAGAATCTCAGCGAAGCCAAAAATCAGCTCTTATGGCACTTGGCACTCTATGGGGTTTAGCACTGGAGCTCAATCTCTCTGGGATGGCTGGTCCAGAACAGTTCATTTAATGAATGGTGCTGTTGCTGAACTTCCCTGGGCACGTTGCAATTGGCTACTGAGGCTGAAAGGTTTCCTCGAAGGATTTTTATCTTTTGAAACTACAGGCTGAATTTGAGGGATAAACTCCAGTATTCTGAAAGTGGAAAGTTGATAAAACAGAAAAGACTGTTTCTTCTACAACAGATTTGAAATAGTCCACTTGTAAAAATCACAAAGCTTGAAGCCTACTCAGCAGAGCTGATTCCTCATCTGCACTGATCATCAGCAGCTGGCCTCTCTCCTATTTCAGGGTCTCATCTGTGTACACTGGATTAAGGCCTCCTAACTTCTTAAGAAAAGTAGTGTTATAAACTCACAGTTCTGGCAAGGTTTCCTTAGCAGATGGGTTGAAAAGCAAAACTTTGTTGCCATGACCAACGAATGCAGAGCCCAAGGTTGTTTGTGGTGCTAGCTTTGCTCCACTCTCTAATAACTTTCTGTCCAGATCAGTGCTGGCAACAGGAATTCCAGGTTAACGCTTGTTTCATTTTTCAGGCTTTACATTTCAAGAATGGGGAGTTGTTATTGGAAACTGCCATGGCTGTCAGTAACAGCCTTAGAAAACAGTTTTTCTTATTTCTGAGGGAGAAGTTTCCAACCCAGCTTTGGAGTATGCAAATAGTTGAATGACTTGTTGTACAATTGGAAATAAAAATCAATACATTTGCTCTGATTAATGTCTTAATTTATATTTGGCTAAAGAGTTCTTTTCTTGATACCTTCTTTAAAAAACAGGACCCATAAGCAGAAGGCAATCTCTTAAAGTGTTGTAACCTTTTAAGTCCACTTGTTGCCACACAACAACAGCATGCCAATATCACATCCAAAGATACAGAATCTTACAGAGATACACACAAATATATACCTATACATATCTATGTACGTATATCTATCCACCTATACATATCTATACATATCTATACAAATACACACAAGAAAGTTTGGGGTTCCTGATGAGAGTTCTACACGGGTAATGAACAGAGGACTAGGGGCAGAAGAGATTTTGGAGCCAAACAGCTCGATGCAGATTCAGTTCCTTTAGTGGTGCCTAAAACTCAGGAGCTGGACTCCACGGTGCCGGTGGGACCCTCCCAACTCAGCACGTTCCATGACTCCATCAAGTCCAACTGTCAGCCCAGCACTGCCCCAGGAACTCCCAAACCACTAAAGCGTGTCAGCCATGGCCAGATGCCGGCGCCTCTGAAACACCTGCCGGGGTGCTGGCTCCGCCCGGGCAACCCATTGCAGTGCCCGAGCCCCCCCCGAAAAACACAGCCAGAAACCTTTCTCCAGGAGCTGACCTGAAGCTCCCCTGCCTCAGCCTCGGGCCACGTCCCCCGCGCCTCCCAGCGCAGGCTCCTTTCCAGCAGCCCCCTCGGCAGAAGGCGGCTCAGGGCTCCCCTCTGCCCCCCCGGCCGGCTCCGCTCCGGCCCCGCTCCCGCCACGGCCCCGCTCGGCTCTGCACGGGGAAGGAACGCGCCCAGCCCCGGACAGACACCCCCGGGGGCCGCGCACCGGGGGACTGTCCCCGGGGCTCACTCACCGGGGGTCCCTCCCCGGGGCTCACTTGCCAGGGGTTGTTCACCGCGGGTCATTCACCGGGGGTCCCTCCCTGGGGTTCCCTCCCCGGGGGTCACTTGCCAGGGGTTGTTCACCGCGAGTCGCTCACCGGGGTACCTCCCCAGGGGTCACTTACCGGGGCTTCTTCCCCGCGGGTCGCTCACCGGGTGTCACTTACGGGGGGTCGCTCACCAGAGGCCACTCGCCGGGGGGCCGCGCACGGGGGGTCCTTCCCCCGGGGCCGCGCACCGGGGACCACTCACCGGGGGTCTTGGGGGCCGCTGCCCGGGGATCGCTCAGCGGCAGCGCTCCCACTCCCGGCCCCGCCCGCTCCCACCCAAACCCCCTCAAACGCCCCTCCCGGCCCCGCCCCCGCCCCGCCTCGCCCCGCCCACTCCGCCGCCTCCCATTGGCTGCGCACGTTCGGCCGTGGAGCGAGGAGCGCGCGGGGAGCGTTGCCTGGAAACCGGCGAGGAAATCCCGGGAATCCTCGAGGCGCCGGCGCTGCCCCCCCACTCCTGGAGCGAGCGGCCGAGCCCGCCCGGGAGCGGGCACTCAGCGCCGGGCTGCGGCCGCCACAACGGGCAGGGAAGCAGGCGCGCGGAAGGCGGGCTTCGGCCCCCGGGCAGCGAGGAGCCCTTAACTTATATTTGGCTAAAGAGTTCTTTTCTTGTTACCTTCTTTAAAAAATAGAACCCACAAGCAGAAA
>NW_024105095.1:0-54710 GCF_003945595.2 Pipra filicauda | reverse complement strand
GGCACGTTTATGGCGCTGGCGAAGTCCCCACAGCCCCTTTTCCATGAGATCCCGGTTTAAAAAGGGGATTTGGAGCTCAGGGACGGGGAAGGGGTCGCTGCGGTTCATCCCGGGGGGTGTCAGCCCAAGGTGGGATGTGCCGGGATGAGATTCCCACCCCGGGGGGGGTGGGGGGTGGGACCACCCTGGGTTTTTGGAGAGGGGAATTCGGTCTGGGAGGGTGGGCGAGGGGGGAGGTTGCTGGGTTTGGCATCGCCAAACGCTCGAGGTGGGAAAAATTGGGGATGAGGAAAACTGGGGGATTTCCGGGAAAAAGAGCTAAAAACCGGGAAGGAGCGAAGTGGGGAAGGGAGAAGCCCCGGGTGGAAAAAGCTGGGAATCACCAGCCGGGGGGAAACGGGGAAAATGCCATCAAAGAGGGACTGTGAGCGTTCCCTGCGGGAGCGCTCCTGCTCTCCCGGGATGCTCCAGGGCCGCTGGGATCCCGCTTGGAATGGGCGCTTCGGCGGCAGAGCACGTGTCGCCGGGCCGCGGCTCCTTCCCTGGGAAAGGCGCATCCAGCGCTATCCCGAGCCTGGATTTGGGGCCCAGATGATGCCAACCGGGAGCGAGACCCTTCCCAAGGCCGCGTCTGTCCCCTCCCGGGGGGCACGGGCCGTTCGGGGGGGGCCATTCCCGCTCCGGGGGGTCGGTGCCTGCCGCGTCCCTGCCGCTGGAATCTCATGCATTAGTAATGGCCACCGATCCGCCGGCGCTGACGGCATTTCTTCCAGCCGGGAGGAACAATTCGGGCCGTAACCGGAGCCGGCGGGGCCCGGGGGGGAGGCTCAGGTGTCCCCCGGGGAGAGCGGGGTCACCGCCAGCCGCCCCCGCCCCGTCTCGGTGCCCGCTCGGGGGGTGCTCGCCCACCCCACCCCTCGATCCCTCGGGATCGCACCCCCCTGGAGGCGCGGCAGGAGCGGCCCCGAGGGGTTTTTTGGGATTCCGTGAGGATGGGGAGCGGTTCCCGCGGTGGGAGATCCCGGCACTGGGCACAGGGACAAAGCCGGGAGGGGGGGAATGTCCTGCTCGTCCCCGGGACCCCGCCAGGGCTGGATTGTCCCCTCTGTCACAGAGGGGGACGGATTGTCCCCATCCGTGGGGGTGGCACCTACCAGGGCCGTGGGGGTGGCCCCCAGAAATCCCTGGGGTGGCACTGACTGGAGCCAGGTGGGAATGGCACCCAAAATCCCCCGGGGACGGTACCCAGGGCTCGGGGGAAATGGCTCCCAAATCCATTTGGGGATGGCATCCAAAGCACCACAGGGATGGCAGCCAGGGCCCAGCGAGGATGGCACCCCAAATCCCTGGGGATGACACCCAAGTCTCCGCAGGGAAGGTGATCAGAACTCCAGAGGGATGGCACCCAAAATCCCTTGGGGATGGCACCCAGAACTCCGTGGACAGAGCACCCAAAATCCCTTGGGGATGGCACCCAAAATCCCATAGGAATGGGACCCAAAATCCCTTAGGGATGGCACCCAAAACGCCACGGGGATGGCACTGGGAGCCCGATGGGAACAGCATCCAGAGCCCCTTGGGAATGACACCCAAAATCCCTCCGGGATGGTACCCAGGGCCCAATGGAAGTGGCACCCAAATCCCCTTGGAGACAGGTACCCCAGGGACAGGGTGACAGCCCTGGGTGCTCCAGGGACAGGGTGACAGCCCTGGGTGTCCCTGGGGCAGGATGACATGTCCAGGTGTCCCTGGGACAGGGTGACCCCTCTGGGTGCTCCCAGGACAGGGTGACACTTCTGTGTGCTCCAGGGACAGGATGACAGCCCTGGGTGCTCCAGGGACAGGGTGACCCCTCTGGGTGTCCCTGGGGCAGGGTGACATCTCCAGGTGTCCCTGGGACAGGGTGACAGCCCTGGGTGCTCCAGGGACAGGGTGGCACCTCTGTGTGTCCGAACCCCTGTCCCCACGTCACCCGAAGCCCTGAGCCCCCCCCCCGAACAACCCCCAGGCCCCTCCTGGGGGTGGCACTGGTCCCCCGGGGGACAGCGGGGCCAGGCAGGGCCGTACTGGGCACACTGGGAGGCCACTGGTGTGGCGCGGGGGCCACCTGCCGGGCGGAGGGGACAGTGCCACCCCCGCCGGCCGCGGGACGGGGGGGACTGTCCCCTCTCCTTCCCCTCCTCCTGCAGAGCCCGGAGCGCTGGTGGTCCCCGGGGGTGGCACTGGCACAGTGTGTCCCCCCCCGGTCCGGTGTCCCCAGGGGGTGGCACTGGGACAGTGTGTCCTCCTCTCCCCGGTCCGGTGTCCCCCCGTGTTCCCCAGGGGGTGGCACTGGCACAGTGTGACCCCCCCTCCGCCGTCCGGTGTCCCCAGAGGTGGTACTGGCACAGTGTCCCCCCCACTCCGGTGTCCCCCCTTGTCCCCCGGGGGTGGCACTGGGACAGTGTGTCCCCCCCTCGGTCCGGTGTCCCCGGGGGTGGCACTGGGACAGTGTGTCCTCCCCCCCGGTCCGGTGTCCCCCCTTGTCCCCCGGGGGTGGCACTGGGACAGTGTGTGTCCCCCCCGGTCCGGTGTCCCCAGGGGGTGGCACTGGGACAGTGTCCCCCCCCAGTCCGGTGTCCCCAGGGGGTGTCGGTGGCACTGGCGCGACACGGCCCCGCCCTCCTGTCCCCAAAGTGGGGACAAACAGCCCCAAGGGGAGGAGGAGGAGGAGGAGGAAGGTCTCGCTCGGCTCCGGGGAATTTGGGGCGGGAATTCAAAGCGGGATGAGCGGGACAAGCCGCGGTGTCACTGTCACTGTGTCACCGTCACTGTCACCGTCACCTCCCTCGGCACATCCTCGGCCCCAACACCCGCTTCCCGCTCCCCGTCACATTCCCTGCGCGCCTCATCCCAATCCCTGTAAGACGCCGAGCCGGAATTCCGTGGGATTATCCCGAAAACCCCCCGCTCTCCACCCCTGCCGGAATTCCCAGCCCTTCCTTACGCTGCGGAATCCCGGGATTTGACGGCTCAGCCCCCGGCCGGGAGCCGCAGGCGGAGGGATGGATCCCCCCATCCCTCATTTTCCAGCCCCAAATCCCAAAAATCAGCCTCGGGGCGGCCACCGGGGCGCGGAGGGACATCACCGGGCCGCTGGAAAAATCCCGGAGAAGGAATGTTAAGGTTGGAAAACACCTCCGGGATCATCAATCCCAACCTTCCCACCTTGGCCGGGCACAACCGGGGAGATTTGAGGAAAAAAAAAAGATTGGGAAAAAAAAGATTTGGGAAAAAAAAGGAGATTTGAGGAAAAAAGAGGGAGATTTGGGGAAAAAACACTGGGGGAAAATGATTGGGGAAAAAAGAAGGAGATTTGGATAAAAAGAGAGAGATTCGGGGAAAAGGGAGATTTGGGGGAAAAGGGAGATTTGGATAAAAAGAGAGAGATTTGGGGAAAAAAAGATTGGGGGAAAAGTGATTTGGGAAAAAGGAGAGAGATTTGGGGAAAAAGAGGGAGATTTGGGAGGAAAAATGGTTTAGGAAAAAAAGGAGATTCGGATAAAAAGAGGGAGATTTGGGAGAAAAAGAGAGGGACTTGGAAAAAAGGAGAGCGACTTGGAAAAAAAGATTTGGGAGATTTGGGAAAAAAAAAGATTTGGGGAAAAAAAGGGAGATGTGGATAAAAAAGAGGGAGATTTCGGGGAAAAAAAGAGGGTGGGAAGCAGAGCCGATTCCACGCTGTCCAGGGGCTTCCAAAAGCGCTGGGGGGGTGTCAAAGAGCAGCCAAAATTCCAGGTTTTATTTAAAATAATAATAATTTTTAAAAAAAGGGAGTTAAAATGCTCTGGGATTTTACCCAACCCCGGGAGAGGGGATTCCAGGGAAAGGGGAGATGATCCCGACTTTCCAATTCCCGCTCTGTGACAGCGCGAGGGAAAAGGGGAGGGAAAGGGAAATAAAGGAAGGAGGATCCCGAACAGGGGCGGGAGGGTCGTGGCCGTTCCCAGGACGTGGAGGAGGGAAAAAAACATGGAAAAAAAAGAGGGAAAAACTGTTTAAAAAGTGTGAAGCGGCTCCCAGACTTCCCAGGCTCGGGAATTCCCGCTCCGGGAAGGAGGAGAAGGGAAACACCCGCCAGGGGAGCGACAAAAACCTCGGGAGGCTCCAGTTTTTCAGCTGGGAAATGGGGGTTTGGGAGTCAAATTCGGGAATATTCTTGGGGAAAAAAGGGGGAGATTTGAGGGGAAAAAAAAAAGAAGGAGATTTGGGGGGAAAAGACGGAGATTTGGAACCAAAAGAGGGAGATTTGGGAGAAAAGATTTGGGGGAAAAAAAGAAGGAGGTTTGGATAAAAAGAGGGGGATTTGGAAAAAAAAGAGGGAGATTTGGGGGAAAAGGGAGATTTGGATAAAAAGAGGGAGATTTGGGGAAAAAAGATTGGGAGAAAATGATTGGGAAAAAAGAAGGAGGTTCGGATAAAAAGAGGGAGATTTTGGGGAAAAAAAGGTTTAGGAAAAAAAGAGGGAGATTCAGATAAAAAGAGGGAGATCTGGGGAAAAAAGAGGGGGACTTGGAAAAAAAGATTTGGGAGATTTGGGAAAAAAAGGGAGATTTGGATAAAAAGAGGGAGATTTAAGGAAAAAAAAAGGGGGAGATTTGGGAAAAAAAGATTGGGGAAAAAAGATTTGGGAAAAAAAGGGAGATTCGGATAAGAAGACAGAGATTTAGGAGAAAAGGGAGATTTCGGGGAAAAAAAGAGGGAGATTTGGGAAAAAAAAGATTGGGGGAAAATGATTTGGGAAAAAAAGAGGGAGGTTTGGGAGAAAGAGGAAAATATGGGGAAAAAAAGGTTTAGGAAAAAAAGAGGGTGATTGGGGAAAAAAGATTTGGGAAAAAAAGATTTGGGAAAAAAGGGAGATTTGGATAAAAAGAGGGAGATTTAGGAGAAAGGGAGATTTTGGGAAAAAAAAGAGAGATTTGGGAAAAAAGGATTGGGGAAAAAATGATTTGGGAAAAAAGAGGGAGATTTGGATAAAACCAGAGAGATTTGGGAGAAAGGAGAGAGATTTGGGGGAAAAGGGAGACGGGAAAAAAGATTTGGGAAAAAAGAGGGAGATTTGGGGGGAAAAGTTTGGGAAAAAATATTTGGGAAAAAATCGGGGATAAAAGAGGGAGATTTGGATAAAAAGAGGGAGATTTCGGGGGAAAAAGAGGGAGATTGGGAAAAAAAAGATTGGGGAAAAAAGGATTTGAGAAAAAAGAGGGAAATTCGGGAAAAAAATAGGGGGACTTGGAAAAAAAGGAGGGAGACTTGGGAAAAAAGATTTGGGAGATTTGGAATAAAAAGATTTGGGAAAAAAAGGGAGATTTGGATAAAAAGAGGGAGATTTAAGAGAAAAGATGGAGATTTGGGGGGAAAAAAGAGGGAGATTTGGGAAAAAAGATTGGGGGAAAATGATTTGGGGAAAAAGAGGGAGATTTGGATAAAAAGATTTGGGGAAAAAACATTTGGGAAAAGAAAATCGGGGGGAAAAGAGGGAGATTTGGATAAAAAGAGGGAGATTTGGGGGAAAAAAGAGGAAGATTGGGGAAAAAATGATTTGGCAAAAAAAAAAGGGAGATTTGGATAAAAAGAGGGAGAGTTGGAAAAAAGGAGGGAGACTTGGGGGAAAAAAGGGAGATTTGGGGGAAAAGGGAGATTTAGAAAAAAAAAGAGGGAGATTTGGGAAAAAAGATTTAGGAAGAAAGAGGGAGATTTGGATAAAAAGAGGGAGATTTGTGAAAAAAGGAGGAGATTTTGGGGAAAAAAGATTTAGGAAAAAAGATTGGGGAAAAAAAAAGGAGATTTGGATAAAAAGAGAGAGATTTGGGAAGAAAAGAGGAAGATTTAGGAAAAAAGGAGGGAGATTTGGATAAAAAGAGGGAGATTTGGGGAAAAAGAAGGAGATTTGGGGGAAAAAAAGATTTAGGAAAAAAAGAGGGCGATTTGGGAAAAAAGATTTGGGGGGAAAAAAAGGAGATTTGGATAAAAAGAGAGAGATTTGGGAAGAAAAGAGGGATTTGGATAAAAGAGATTTGGATAAAAAGAGGGAGATGTGGGAGAAAAAGACTGGGAAAAAAAGATTTGGGGAAAAAGAATTGGGGGAAAAAAGGGAGTTTTGGATGAAAAGAGGGGAGATTTGGATGAAAAGAGGGAAATTTGGGGAAAAAGGAGGTGGGAGAGGCCGGAGGGGAACCCGGCCCAGCTCTGCTCCATCCCGAGGGTCCCTTGGACACTTTTCCAGGACATTTTTCCAAGCAGATTTCGGGCGGATTTTCCTCCCCGGGAAGGGTCGGGAATCTCCGGGAATCTCCGGGAATCTCCGGGAAAAGCTCCGGGATCTTCTCCCGCGGCCTCGCTCCCCCCTCAGGAACCCCCCGCGTTTATTTTTTTTTCGGGAATTCCCGAGGGGAACAGGGAGAGAAACCCCCCCCCCCCTTCCCGAGGGAACGGGAGCGCCGGGATTTATCCCAACCCCCCCCCGCGGGGAATCTGGGAATTCGCCGCCTGGTTTTTATTTGGAAAAAAATACAAATTTTTATTGCGGTTTTTCTCCCCTTTTTTTGGCTGATTTTTTTTTGGATTTTTTTGGATTTTTTTTTTTGTCGCTTTGGGGGTTTTTTTTGGAAGTTTTTCCAACCGGGATCGGCCCCCCCCCCCCCCCCCAGCCCTTGGATCGATCCCTAAGGAATGTGGAAAGCACAAGGTCATTAAAAGTTCATTAAAAGCGGCCCCTCCCGCCCCCCCAATTAACGAGCCCAACGACAGCACCGCACGTTAATTAGTTCATTAAGAGTTAATGAGCCTCCAAACAAGCCACGAACGCTCCGACAGCAACTCCAGCACGGGGAAAAAAAACGGGAAAAAGGGGTGGGAAAACTCTGCTCCGGGCCTGGAATGACCCGGGAAGGGAATGGGGGGGGGGAGGGAAATGAAGGAAAATCACGGGAAGGGAAGCGGGATTTGGGAAAAATTCGGGATTTGGGAAAAGTTCGGGTTTTACCCCCGAAGGTCGAAAAAAAGGGATGGATTTTGCCGCGGGAATTCGGGATATCGGGATGTTCCCACCCCCACCCGGGCGGGGTTTGGATGGAAAACCCAACGGAGCCCCGGGAAAATGAGGAATAACGGGAAAATGAGGGATAAGGATATTCCAGAGGCTGCTCCAGGGGTGGGATATCCCACCCAAAACCTTCCAGGGAATCTCCAAAAATTTCAGGTCCTGCTTGGCTTTGAAAATCCACCTGAGTTGGGATCCCAATTCCGGGATCCGGGTGGGGAGAGACAGAGAAAAACGTGGAATTTAAGGGACCAAAAAAAAAAAAAAAAAATTAAAAACCCGAGATTCCCATTCCCAAACATCCCGGGAAAGGCAAACCCACCCCCCTCCCTCCCTCCAATCCCATCCCACCCCACGGAAGAACAAAGAGAAGGATCCATTCTCTTCCTCCACTGGTGATATTTTTTTTTTTATGCATTTTTTTTTTATTTTCATCTCCAATTTTTTTTTTAAATTTTTTTTTTTTGTGTGTTTTTTTTTAACTGATTTTTTTATTTTTTTTTTGAGTCGTGGCGGTTTTTTTGTCTTTTTTTTTTTTTTTTTTTTTTTATTCCTTCTTCTTTTTCTTCTTTTTCTTCTCTTCTTCTCCACGGATCCATTTTTTTTATTATTATTTCATTTGTTTTTTTTTTACCTTCTTCAGGGAATTCTCGTTTCCCAGTTTTTCTTACACACACACGCACGATGTGGTAAACCAAGCGCTGGTGCAAGAAAAAGGGGGGGTGTGGAAAAAAGGGGAAAACAAGGGGGAAAAAAGGGAGGAAAAGAAGGGGAAAAAAATAAAAAAAAAAAAAGAGGAAAAAACCAACCAAACAACAACAACAACAAAAAAATCAACTCAACTCAGCTCCGACGGATTCGTGGATTCCAGATAATCCCTGTGGATCTGCAGCTCCTGGAGGGGGTTTTACCCAAATTCCAAGCGGGAAAAAATCCGAAAAAAAAACAAAGGAGGAGGGCAAAAAAAAAAATAAAAAATCGAAGAGAAAACAACCCCAAAGCCAAGTCGAAGCCATTCCAGGGCAGCAGGTCCCGATCCCAGGGAAAGGGTTCTCCCAATTCCAAGCGCTCCCGGGGAATTCCAAGTGTTCCAAGAGCAGCGGCCGCCGGGTCCTTCCCTCCCAGCGCAGGGAACAGCTCCGGGTCCATCGGGCCCCGAGGGAGCAGCAGCACCACCAGCAACATCCCGGGTTTTTTTTTCCAGAGGGAATCCCAGCGGGGGGTCGGCGCAGTCCCGACGCTTCCGGGAGGGATCCGCGGAAAACGCCGGCTGAGGAATCCAAGCGGAGACACTTCCAGGCTCCTGAGGGGCTCCAGCCAGGCCGGGGGGTGGGATTGGACTCGTTCCCTCTCTTTTCTCCGGGCTGGAGGAGCCCCTTCCATCCCTGTGCCTGCTCCACACGCTCCTGCCATCCCAGAAATCCCGGGATCCGGAGGAGGATGGTGCCGTTCCCGCAAAAAGCAAAGACACGTCCCAGGTTTTTTTTTTTCTTTTTGGGGAGGGGGGAGTTTTTTGTTTTTGGCTGCTCGTTCCCTTCCCTCTCCTGGGATACAGCCCAGGGAACACCCCCTGGGATCTGCATTCCCGGCGTATTGCTACCAGCATGGAATGTGGGAATGCAACACCCGCCCCTCGGGACACTGGCTGGGAAAAGAGGGAAGGGAAGGGAAGGGAAGGAAAAATCTCAGGCTCTAAAGGGGTGAGGTGAGAGAGAGAGAGAGAGAGATATAATATATCAATGCTATAATCCATAAAAACCTTGTTTTGTTTTTTTTTTTTTAGTAATAAAAAAAATTGCTTTTTTTTTTTTTTTTTTTTTTTTTTTTTTTTTTTCTCGTTTAAATATGAATATTATAAGTTCTGCTTCTCATGGTTAGGAAATTAGAGTGTCTCTGAAAAGCACAGGAGGGGGGGGGGGCTGCTCATTCCTCCTCATTTCTCCTCCTTCCTCCTCCTCCTCCTCCTTCCTGCTCATCCCACTACAATTCCATGTCCTGGGCCTCGTCCTCGGAGAAGTCGGACATGGAGCTCTCGGAGGAGCTGTCCCCGGTGCCTTCCTCCTGCTCCTTTAGTGCTTCTTCTGTTGCATATTTCTGGATGTACTCTGGGGAGAAAAAGGGGGAAAACAGGCAAAAGAGAAAAAAAAAAAAAAGGGATGTTTAGTGTGGAAGGAGGAGGAGGAGGAGGAGGAAGGGGAGACACGGGTGGGGCGGCCCCTGGGGTGGGAACTGGGGCTGAATTATAGAGAAATTATAGAGAAATTATAGAGAAATTATAGCTAAGCTGGATCTAAGTTGTAGAGAAATTGTAGAGAAATTGAATCTAAATTGTATAGAGATTGCATAGGAATTATATAGAAATTGTATGGGAATTATATAGAAATTGTATGGAAATTTTATAGAAATTGTATAGAAATTTTATAGAAATTGTATAGAAATTTTATAGAAATTGTATATAAATTGTATATAAATTTTATAGAAATTATATATAAATTTTATAGAAATTGTATAGAAATTTTATAGAAATTGTATATAAATTTTATAGAAATTATATATAAATTTAATAGAAATTGTATAGAAATTTTATAGAAATTGTATAGAAATTTTATAGAAATTTTATAGAAATTGTATAGAAATTTTATAGAAATTGTATATAAATTTTATAGAAATTTTATAGAAATTGTATAGAAATTATATATAAATTGTATAGAAATTGTATAGAAATTTTATAGAAATTATATATATATTTTATAGAAATTGTATAGAAATTTTATAGAAATTGTATAGAAATTTTATAGAAATTATATATAAATTTAATAGAAGTTGTATAGAAATTTTATAGAAATTATATATATATTTTATAGAAATTGTATAGAAATTTTATAGAAATTATATATAAATTTAATAGAAATTGTATAGAAATTTTATAGAAATTATATAGAAATTGTGTATAAATTATATAGACATTATACAGAAATTGTTCAGAAATTGTATCTAAATTGTATCTAAATTGTATAGAAATTATATAGAAATTGTACAGAAATTATATAGAAATTATACAGAAACTGTATCTAAATTATATAGAAATTGTATAGAAATGATATAGAAATTGTAGAGAAATTATACAGAAATTGTAGAGAAATTCTATAGAAATTGTACAGAAATTATATAAAAGTTATATAAAAATTGTAGAGAAATTCTATAGAAATCATATTGAAATGGAATAGAAATTGTATAGAAATATATAGAAATTATATGGAAATTATACAGAAATTGTATAGGAACTGTATATAAATTATATAGAAATTGTACAGAAATTGTATATAAATTGTATAGAAATTATATAGAAATTATATAGAGATTGTATATAAATTATATAGAAATTGTACAGAAATTATATAGAAATTGTATAGAAATCATATCTAAATTGTACATAAATTATATAGAAATTGTGTAGAAATTACATCTAAATTGTATCTAAATTGTACCTAAATTATACCTAAATTGTATAGAAATTATATGGAAACTGTATATAAATTATATAGAAACTATATATAAATTGTATCTAAATTGTATAGAAATATATAGAAATATATAGAAATTATATAAAAACTGAATAGAAATGATATATAAAATTGTATAGAAACTGTATAGAACTTATATAGAAAAAGTAAAGAAATTGTATAGGAATTATATACAAATATATAGAAACTGTATGGAAATTATATATAAAATTGTATCTAAATTATATAGAAATTATATAGAGATTGTAAAGAAATACAGAGAAACTGTATAGCAATTTTATGTAAATTATATAGAAATTATATAGAAATTGTAAAGAAATATAGAGAAACTGTATAGCAATTGCATATAAATTATATAGAAATTATATAGACATTACATAGAAATTGTATCTGAATTGTGTAGAAACTGTATAGAAATTGCATAGAAACTATATAGAAATTGTATATAAATTATATAGAAATTGTATAAAAATGGAATAGAAATTATATAAAACCTGAGTAGAACCTGTATACAAATATATAGAAATTGTACAAAAATTGTACAGAAATTAGACAGAAGTTGTATATAAATTATATAGATATTATATAGGAATTCTATAGAAACTGTATAGAAATTATACAGAAATTGTATAGAAATTACACCTAAATTATAGATAAACTATATCTAAATTCTATCTGAAGTACACACTTAGAAATTAGAAATTCTCTCTTGCCCAGGGAAACTGTGGAATTCCCATCCCTGGCAGAGCCCAGGCCAGGCTGGAGGAGGGACAGTGGAAGGTGTCCCCTCCCTGCAATCCCCTCCCATCCCAAAGCATCCCGGAATTCCGTGTTTCCCAGCACTGTCCAACACACCGGGAAACAGGTGGAGACCTCCTGCATGTGGAAAACCCTCGGGAACAAGGAGATTCCCAAGGATTCCAGCACAGTCGGAGCTGGGAACAACCCAGTCCTTCCCAGTGGGATGGACCTCCATGAACAGCACAGGATTTACTGACTCCCAAAATTCGGGATTCGGGATAAATCCCAAAGCCATGGAAGGGCCTGACCTGAGGAAATGAAGGTCTGAGTTTAACCTGACAGGGCAGAACCATCCCAGCTCAGAGCCAGACTGGAATTCCAGACTGAACTGGAAAGGAGGAGTTGGGATGGGCCTCAATGAACAGCACAGGATTTACTGATTCCCAAAATTCGGGATTCAGGATAAATCCCAAAGCCATCAAGGGCCTGACCTGAGGAAATGAAGGATTTGGGAGTCCATTCCCTGATCCCAAGTTGGTTCTGAGTCCCTTCCTTGTCCTTCCAACCCTTCCAGGACCTGCCCCGGCCTCTCCCGCCCTGCTCCCCCCCCCTCCTGCTTCCAGGGGAAACCATTCCCTGCTTTCCTGAGGGCACTTCCCACGGCTCCAGGCTCAGGATCCCGTCTGGACCTTTAAACTCTTTCCCTTTATAAACCGTCTGCAGCTTCCCAACGGGAATTCCTGACCCCCCTCGGCTGGACTAGGAAGTGGCAAGGAAGGAATTCCCTGGGGTTCTCCAGGAATTCCTGCTCTGCCACAGCACCTTTTCCAACAGCACCACCAATCCCTGGATTCCTGCTCCCAGAACTTCCCAAAGAACTCCCAACAAACCACTTTGTGTTGAATCCAGTGATTTTTTCCTGGATGCTCCTGACTGGAATTTTCCTGATATTTTTTTCCATCACACACTGAATCATTCCCCCCATTCCTCAAAATCCCAGGGAATCC
The DNA here is from genome assembly GCF_003945595.2 of Pipra filicauda. Lineage (NCBI taxonomy): Eukaryota > Metazoa > Chordata > Aves > Passeriformes > Pipridae > Pipra > Pipra filicauda. The sequence continues at coordinate 42,357 of NW_024105095.1, read as the reverse complement.
TATCCCACTTTTCCTGTTTAGGGTGTGCTGATGATTCCAAGCCCTGTCCCACACACGGATCACCCCCATTGGAGCTGGAAAAGGGCCCCTGGAACCAGCCTTGGCTCTTGGAAAACCTGGCTGGACTAGGAAGTGGCAAGGAAGGATTCCCTGGGGTTTTCCAGGAATTCCTGCTCTGCCACAGCACCTTTTCCAACAGCACCATCAATCCCTGGATTCCTGCTCCCAGAACTTCCCAAAGAACCCCCAACAAGCCCCTTTTTATCCAGTGTTTGTGCCCTGGATGCTCCCAACTGGAATTTTCCTGATATTTTTTTCGGTCACACACTGAATCATTCCCCCCATTCCTCAAAATCCCAGGGAATCATATCCCACTTTTCCTCAGCCTTCCCTGTTTAGCACCACAAATCCCTGGATTCCTGCTCCCAGAACTTCCCAAAGAACCCCCAACAAGCCCCTTTTTATCCAGTGATTTTTTCCTGGATGCTCCCGACTGGAATTCTCCTGCCTCTTTTTTTGGCCACACACTGAATCATTCCCCCCATTCCTCAAAATCCCAGGGAATCCTATCCCAGTTTTCCTCCAGCTTTCCCCATTTAGGGTGTGTCGATGATTCCAAACCCATCCCCACATCCCACAGCCCATTCCCTACTCCACATCACCCCCGTTTCCACCGGAAAAAGGTCCCTGGAACAGGGGGGAAAAAGCGGGGCTGCGGCTCCCGGATTTTTCCAGGGCTGGAATGGCGGGAATGCCTCACCTTTGATTTTCTGTTTGTACTCTTCTGGTCGGTGGAGGTACATGGCAGCGGCGTCTCCGTTCAACGGATCGATGGGATTGGGATACGCCAGGAGCTGGGGCAGGAACGACTCGAAGATGTTGGTGAGATCTGCGGGAAAACACAGATCCGGTCGGGAAAACACCGATCCAGGTGGGAAAACACCAATCCAGGAGGGAAAACACAAACCCAGCCACGGCCAGGGGGGAATGGGAGAGGGAAAACAAGCCTGGAAGCGTGGGAATGAGGGGGGGAAATGGGAATAAGGGAGAGGAGAGGGCTGGGGAACACACAGGGAGCTGCTGCAATTCCCGATCCCCACACGTGGGATGGGAGAGCCTGGAGGTCCTTCCCAACCCAATCCATGCCAGGATTCCGGGACTAAATCCAGGGATCTGGAGCACAAAGTGGCTTCCAGGGGGAATAAAATATCAAATAACAACAAAGGGCTGAGCAGGGAGTGGCTCTCATGGAATTATTTCCCTTCTCCTTCCTCCCTCTGTTCCTGTTTTCCAATGTTTTCTGCTCCATGGAAGTTGTCCCTGCTCCTGGAAAGGGGTTGCAGATCCTGGAGGTCCCTCCCAGCCCAGTCCATCCCAGGATTCCGGGACTAAATCCAGGGATCTGGAGCACAAAGTGTCTTCCAGGGGGAATAAAATAAAATAAATAAAATATGAAATAACAACAAAGGGCTGAGCAGGGAGTGGCTCTCATGGAATTATTTCCCTTCTCCTTCCCTCTGTTCCTGTTTTCCAATGTTTTCTGCTCTATGGAAGTTTTTTCCCTGCTCCTGGAAGGGGGTTGGAGATCCTGGAGGTCCCTCCCAGCCCAGTCCATCCCAGGATTCCAGGACTAAATCCAGGGATCTGGAGCACAAAGTGGCTTCCAGGGGGAATAAAATAAAATAAATAAAATATCAAATAACAATAAAGGGCTGAGCAGGAGCTGCTGCAATTCCTGAACTCCTGGAGATCCCAGCACACAAAACATGGATACTGGGGGGATAATCAAAGAACTGGATGGACACAACTGTCTGGATTTTCAATCCTGGCTTAGAAAAAATCAGGGAAAAAGGAAAACAAGAGGAAAAACCCAAACCAAGAGTTCTGTGCTTCACCCCCTCACTGAATTATTCCCCTTCTCCTCCTCTCCACTGAAATGGTTCCTGCTCCATGGAAGTTGTCCCTGCTCCTGGAAAGGGGTTGCAGATCCTGGAGGTCCCTCCCAGCCCAAACCATCCCAGGATTCCAGGACTAAATCCAGGGATCTGGAGCACAAAGTGGCTTCCAGGGGGAATAAAATAAAATAAATAAAATATGAAATAACAACAAAGGGCTGAGCAGGGAGTGACTTTCACTGAATTCAACTGGGAATTCAACCAGGGATGTTCCCATCAGGAATTCATCCAGGAATGTTCCCATCGGGAATTCATCCAGGAGTGTTCCTGTCAGGAATTCACCCAGGAGTGTTCCCACTGGGAATTCATCCAGGAGTGTTCCTGTCAGGAATTCACCCAGGAGTGTTCCCACTGGGAATTCATCCAGGAGTGTTCCTGTCAGGAATTCACCCAGGAGTGTTCCCATCGGGAATTCACCCAGGAGTGTTCCTGTCAGGAATTCATCCAGGAGTGTTCCCGTTGGGAATTCATCCAGGAATTTTTTGGTGGCTGTCCTGGCTCTTTCCCACCTTGGGTTGCCTCTGGAATGATCTGAGCCACACCCTCTGGAATGCTCCGATTCCCAGGGGTGACGCTCCAAGAACTCACGGGATGTTATTCCTTCCCCCTTTTCCCGTTCCCATTCCATGGACTTCCAGGCAAATCCCTGGTGTAGGAATGAATCCTGAGGGAATTCCATCATTCCAGAGGCCTCCCTGCGGCTCCAGGGTGGAATCCAAGCCTCTGGAGCACAAATCCAGCGCCACTGGAATGATTCCCTTCGCTCCCTTCGGCCGATCCCCCTGGAAAATCCATGACCCTCATCCCCCTATTCCACGGGGAATTCCGGCATTCCCACGAGGAGTTCGACCCCCAGGATTCCCCTGGAATGTCCCTGGGAAGAGGGGGAAGTGCTTTGTCCTTCCAAGCCTCAGCTGGGAGAGTTCAAATCCCATTTTCAGGGAAGAACGGGAGGGATCGGATGGGAATGTTCCCCTGGAAACTCGCCCACCACCAGGCAAAACTGGAATATCTAAGGAATATTTAAGGGATATTTTTTAAGGAATATTTAAGGGATATTTTTTAAAGAATATTTAAGGAATATTTTTAAAGGAATATTTAAGGAATATTTTTTAAGGAATATTTAAGGAATATTTTTTAAGGAATATTTAAGGAATATTTTTTAAGGAATATTCAAGGAATATTTTTTAAGGAATATTTAAGGAATATTTAAGGAATATTTTTTTAAGGAATATTTAAGGAATATTTTTTAAGGAATATTTAAGGAATATTTTTTAAGGAATATTCAAGGAATATTTTTTAAGGAATATTTAAGGAATATTTAAGGAATATTTTTTAAGGAATATTTTTTAAGGAATATTTTTAAAGGAATATTTTTAAAGGAATATTTAAGGAATATTTTTTAAGGAATATTTTTAAAGGAATATTTAAGGAATATTTTTTAAGGAATATTTAAGGAATATTTTTAAGGAATATTTTTAAAGGAATATTTAAGGAATATTTAAGGAATTCCAGTTTTTAAAACGCAGCCAAACCCGGAGCAGAACCCGAGCTGTGCTTTTTTCCAAGGCCAGCATTCCCTAAATCCCATTTAGGGGATTTTTTTTCCTGGAAAAATCCCAGTGGGAAGCCCAAACCCTCCTGCAGGAACTGGATGCAATTCTACCTCCTCCCTTCCAAGGAAATCTGGGTTTTCCCATAATTTTGGTGGAATGAGGAGCCTGAAAATTCCGCGAAAATTCCATAAAAATTCCCCCCAAAAGTGGCCTGGAATCCCATCCATTCCCGACTCACCATAGAGAGCTGTCCAGGTTTGATTGATTACATCTAGACAGACAGTTCCTGACCTGGAAAACAGGGAAAAACGGGATTAAAATGGGATTAAAACCAGGGAAAAGCCGGGATTCAACACGGTCCCATCCCAAAATAATCCCGGGATCAAATTATCCCTCCCCTTCCCCCTTCCCAGGGCTCTGGATAAGGGATTTAGTCCTGTTTATTCCCATTTATTCCCAATGAATCCCACCCTAAAAACTCCAAATGAAAATAAATTGGGAGTTAAGGGCAGGAAAATCCCCCTGAACTGAAGGAATGGGGCAAAACCTCGGGAATTCTGCGGGATTTGAGGATGGAAAAGAGGGATTTTTACTCACGCCTCGTCGATGTTGGGATGGAAAATTTTATTCATGAATCCTGCAAGGAAAAAAAAACAGGGATAAACTGCAGGGAACAGCCAAATATCCGGGGGGGTTTATCCCAGGAGAAAAGACTGGGATTTGCTGAGGGAAAAGGGGGATTGGGGAGGGAAAAGGGATTGGGAGGGAAAAGGGGACTGGGAGAGGGAAAAGGGGATTGGAAGAGGGAAAAGGGGGATTTGGGGAAGGAAAAGGGGGATTGGAAAAGGGGATTGGGAGAAGGAAAAGGGGGATTGGGAGGGAAAAGGGAAAATAAAATAATAATAAAATAATAATAATTTTTAATAAATTTTAATAAAATAATAAAATAATTTTAAATTTAATAATATAAAATAAAACAATAAAATAATTTTTAATAAATTTCAAGTGAAATACTTCCAATTTTATAATAAAAAGGTTTATAAAATGAGGGGTTTTTGCCCAAAACAGCACAGAAATCCCGGGATTTGGGGCTGGCCAATTCCTTACCTCTGGATGGGGATTTGAAGGGATATTTCTTCCTTACCTATGGATGGGGATTTGAAGGGATATTTGTTCCTTACCTATGGATGGGGATTTGAAGGGATATTTGTCGGGAAGGTCCACTCTGACTTTCCACACTCCGCCCTCGTACGGAGCTGCAGGGAGGAAATTCAGGAATTAGGACATTTTAGGGCTTTGGGAGACAACAAATGGAGGAAAACACATCCCTGGGAATAAAATATTCCATAGGGGAAAGACTCCTGGCAAAACTGCCATGGAAATCCCTGATTTTAACTGGGAATCCTGGGATTGGAGCTTTTTTATTCCCTTTTTTCCCTCCCTTCCAAGGGTTTTCACTCCAATGGTAAAAGTTTCCTGCTTCCCTGGCATGAAGTTTTCCCAGGACAGCTGGAATTCCAGACCCTTTGGAATCTTCAGGGCACACCTGGATGCACAGGGACACATCCCAAATATTCCTGATCCAGCAGGAACAAAGAATTCCCAGTGATCCCGAGGAAAATCCACCCTGACTTTCCCTATGGAAAAGGTTTCCTGCTTCCCTGGCACCCGGGATGGCAGGAATTCCAGACCCTTTGGAATCTTCAGGGCACACCTGGAGGCACAGGGACACATCCCAAATATTCCTGATCCAGCAGGAACAAAGAATTCCCAGTGATCCCGAGGAAAATCCCGGCATGAGGAGCCTTGTTAAAAACAGGGATTTTGGGAATCATCCACTTGCCTTCGGAGCTGCCGCTAAACCGAGTTGTTTCAATGGGAAATTCCCCAAAAAATAGGGATGTTGAGCTCCAAGCCAGGCCCAGGAAAGCCTGGGCTGAGCCAGCAGCTGGAATTTTGGGAAGAGGGGGGGGTTTTCCCAAACTTACTTCCTTGTGGTCCATAAAACTTGACGACGAACTCGTTGAGTCCTCCCAGGATCGTCACCTCGTGCTTGCTCTCGATCCTGAGCCCCAAAGTCAAGGAAAACGTGGCATTCCAGGGAAAATTCCCGCTGGCAGGCACGGACAGGGGGTGTCTGGGAAGCCTGGCCACCCAAATATTCCCAACTGGGCACTGGGAATGTTCTCCCACCGGGAATTTCGGGGCCCTGAGGCGTCCAAGGGACCAAAGCGCCACAAGGACGTGGATCCCACATCCCAGGAAATCCCTGCCCGGCAGGGAGGGATCCTGGGATGATCCCAACTTTCCTCTCCCAGCTGCTCGGTGCAGGGAATGCAGAGGGAAAGGGAAACTGGGAATACAAAGGGAAAAGGGAATGGGAAGAAGGGAATGCAAAGGGAAAAGTGAGTGGGAAGAAGGGAATACAAAGGGAAAAGGGAATGGGAAGAAAGGAATAAAAAGGGAAAGGGAAACTGGGAATACAAAGGGAAAAGGGAAGAAGGGAATAAAAAGAGAAAGGGAAACTGGGAATACAAAGGGAAAAGAAAAAGGGAAGAAGGGAAGACAAAGGAAAGAGGGAAACTGGGAACAAAAAGGGAAAAGGGAAACTGGGAAGAAAGGAATAAAAAGAGGAAGGGAAACTGGGAATACAAAGGGAAAAGAAAAAGGGAAGAAGGGAAGACAAAGGAAAGAGGGAAACTGGGAACACAAAGGGAAAAGGGAAACTGGGAAGAAGGGAATACAAAGGAAAAGTGAGTGGGAAGAAGGGAATATAAAGGGAGAGGGAAATTGGGAAGAAGGGAATACAAAGGAAAAGTAAGTGGGAAAAAGGGAATACAAAGGGAAAGGGAAACTGGGAATGCAAAGGAAAAAGTAAGAAGGGAATATAAAGGGAAAGGGAATGGGAAGAAGGGAATACAATGGAAAAAGGGAATGGGAAGAAGGGAATAAACAAAGGGAAAGGGAAACTGGGAAGAATGGAATGCAAAGGGAAAAGGAAGAAGGGAATACAAAGGGAAAAGGGAAACTGGGAATACAAAGGAAAAGTGAGTGGGAAGAAGAGAATACAAAGGGAAACTGGGAATACAAAGGGAAAAGGGAAAGGGAAGAAGGGAATACAAGGGGAAAAGGAAGAAGGGAATACAAAGGGAAAAGGGAAACTGGGAATACAAAGGAAAAGTGAGTGGGAATACAAAGGGAAAAGGAAGAAAGGAATACAAGGGGAAGAGGCAGTGGCTGAGCTCCTGGTAGGGATCGGGATCGGGATTGGGAATCAAGGTTTGGGAACAACCACACTGCTCGTTACCAGGACACAAGGGATCCTCCCCTGGGATACTGGGAAGGAATTCCTGGCTGGAATGGATTTCCCAGGGAAGCTGTGGCTGCCCCTGGATCCCTGGGAGTGTCCAAGGGCAGGTTGGAGCAACCTGGGAGAGTGGGAAGTGTCCCTGGGATTGGCACTGGATGGGCTCCAAGGTCCCTTCCCACCCAAACCATTCCAGGATTCCAAGGGAAAAGGAGGCGGATCCCAGCAACACCAACCCACGGGAAACCCCTGGAATTGCAGCAGCAGGAATGAGGAAGCTGGGGAGCCTTTTCCCTGGGAATGGGGTGAATTCCATGGGAATCCCCGATTTCCAACCCAAGGGGGGTCAAACCACCTGCCCTCTCCCTTCTCCACCAAGGAATCCCAGATCCTGGAATGCCACCAACACAACAGGGAGAGCTCCGGTGGGAGAACACGCAGGAGGAGGAACAGTTATTCCCGTTTATCTCCAGGAATTCTTGAGGAAAGGGAGCACTTATTGCCCAGAGTGGAGCTCTGGGAAGAGCAGGAATCAGAGGAGACTCCAAGGCTCCTCCATCCCACATTCCCAGGGAACACGAGGGAAAAGCCTGGAGGAACAGAAGGGACCAGCCCCACATTCCCAGGAAAAGCCCCAGGGATGTGTCCGGCAGGGAAGGACACAGGCTCTGATCCAAGTATTCCCTCGGCTCACAGGGAATTTTTTCCGTAAGGCAAAAGTCCCACAACCAAATCCCTGCTCCAGACACGCCAGGAATTCCTGGGCTGTCCGGGATCCAGGAATTCCCTGCCTGGAGACCCGCGATCCCTACGGAACCGGGAGCACAGGGAACCTCCCGGCCCGCCCTTGGAGTCGGATCCCACGGCAATTCCAAGGAAATCCCAGGAGGGAGAAACACTCCAGGGCTTCCAGCAAACCGATTCCAGCTTGGGAGAACCCCGGGAAAAAGAGCAGCAGGAAGCTGGAGCGAGAATTCCCACAATTCAGGCGACCCGGGATACAAACGTTTGCGTCCGGGATTCCCAGCGACCCCTTTGATCAGATTCCATGCAGGAAGCAGTTGGGATTCAAACACACATCCAGCATTTTCTGGGAAGCCCACGACCCCCCTCGCCTCGTTTTATCCCGGGAAAATCCCTCCAATCCCGCGTTTTCCCCGATTTCCAAGGAAACCAGCAATGAATGGATAAAAGACTCGGCCATTCCCGGGATTCCAGGGGCAATCCGGGGGTTCATCCCGCCTTGTCCCTGCAGGACACACATCCTTGGAATGAAACATTCCATGGCCAAACTCCCAGGGAAAAGGATTTTTCCGGCATCGGGATCAGAGGGACAAACCCGGCCCCCGACACGTCAAATTCCCGGGAAAAACCCCAACCAAATCCCAAATTCCCAAGGTTTTGGCCTTCCTGCCTGATCCCTCCCTCACCCCGGGATGCCAACGGGACTCTGGGCCGAGCAAAGGCAGCGGAAAAAATCCAGGGAAAAGAGGAAAAGCGGGATGGGAGGCAGGTTGGAACGGGGACGTTCCAAAGCCACGGGAATGAGGAGTCATTCCCAGATTTTAACTGCCTGGCATAAGGAATTCTTATATTCTATATATTACATATAGGTGTGTGTGTATATATTATATTCTATATATTATATACATAGCAAATATTATATATAATATATTCTTAATATATATTATATAATATTTATATATTTATAAATTATATTTTATATATACTTTATATATTATTTAATATTATATATTATACATTATATTTATATATTTGTTATTTTTATATATTATTTATACATTATATATTTATATATTTATTATTTCTATATATTATTTTTATATATTTATATATTGTACTTTATATATTATTTAACAGTATTTATATATATTATATATTTATATATTTTTATATATATTATATATTTTTATATATTTATATATATTTATATATTTACTATTTCTATATATTATTTTTGTATATTTATATATTGTACTTTATATATTATTTAATAGTATTTATATATTATATATTATATTTATTTTATTATTTTATATATTATTTATATATTATTTTTATACATATTATACTTTCTATATTATTCAGTAGCATTTATATATCATATATTTATATATTTATTATTTCTATATATTATTTTTATATATTTATATATTGTACTTTATATATTATTTAGTAGTATTTATATATACAGTATACTTATATATTTATTATATTTATATATAAAACATCTTTTATATATGTCTATAAATAAAAATACATTTAGGTATTAAATCTTATATATTTTTATATTCAATATATATTAAATATTTTATATTTATAAATAGATATTGATACATTGTATTTTTATCTATTATTTTTATATTTGTCTACATTTATATATTTCTATATTATTTATAATTATATTTTCCATCTCGCTGAGTTCCCGCTCAGCCCCTCAAACCCCCCGGAGCTGCCTCCAGCAGCCCAGAATTCCCTGAATCCCGGGAAAAGGGGGCAAACAGGGAGCTGGGGGGGTTCAGGGGCAATCAGGACATCATCAGGAATCCGCTGGAAATCCGGGAATTCCCTGCCCGGATCCCACAGGGATCAATGGCACTGTGGGAGGGATGGATCCCAACCCCACGCCGGAGCCAGGGAATTCTCTGGGATAAAGGGAAAGGAATTCTCTGGGATAACGGGAGAGGAATTCTCTGGGATAACGGGAGAGGAATTCTCTGGGATAAAGGGAGAGGAATTCTCTGGGATAACGGGAGAGGAATTCTCTGGGATAACGGGAGAGGAATTCTCTGGGATAAAGGGAGAGGAATTCTCTGGGATAACGGGAGAGGCCGGGATGTCCCAGTCCCTGTGAGCCCACGCCTGAGCTTCCCGGAATTCCATGGGATAAAGCGGGAATCAGCAGGGCTGGGAAGGCTGGGAATTCACCCCACCGACATTCCCGGAGGGAAACAGAGCCGGATCCGGGAGTATCCAAATTTTTTTGCAGTGGGATCCGGGAGTATCCAAGTTTTTTGGAGTGGCCAGGCCCGGAGCTCCAGGTGTGATCCCGGCACTGCTCCGGCTCCCGGCAGGAGGAGCCCATTCCCGTGGGAATGGGGGGAGGGATGGAGCATTCCAGGGACAAGGACAAAATTCCCGAGCCAGAGGGAAAGGGGAAAGAAAGAGGGTTGTTGAAATAAAGGATCCTGAGGGTTGTTAAAGGAGGAATCCCAAGGATTTTTAAAATAAAGGAATCCTGAGGGTTGTTAAAATAAAGGAATCCCAAGGATTTTTAAGTGAAGGAATCCTGGGGATTGTTAAATTAAAGGAATCCTGAGGGTTGTTAAAATAAAGGAATTCTGAGGATTGTTAAAGGAATCCTGAGGGTTGTTAAAGGAGGAATTCTGAGGACTGTAAAATAAAGGAATCCTGGGAATTGTTAAGATAAAGGAATCTTGAGGATTGTTAAATTAAAGGAATCCTCAGGATTGCTAAAATAAAGGAATCCTGAGGGTTGTTAAAGAAGGAATCCTGAGGATTGTTAAAATAAGGAATTCTGAGGATTGTTAAAATAAGGAATTCTGAGGATTGTTAAAATAAGGAATTCTGAGGACTGTTAAAATAAGGAATTCTGAGGATTGTTAAAATAAGGAATTCTGAGGAGTGTTAAAGGAATCCTGAGGATTGTTACAATAAAGGAATTCTGAAGATTGCTAAAAGAGGGAATCCCAAGGATTTTTAAGTGAGGGAATCCTGAGGATTGTTAAAGGAGGGAATCCCGAGGATTGTTAAAATAAAGGAATTCTGAAGATTGCTAAAGGAGGGAATTCTGAGGGTCGTTAAAATAAAGGAGTCCCGAGGATTTTCAAGTGAAGGAATCCTGAGGATTTTTAAAAGAGGGAATCCCAAGGATTGTTAAAGGAATCCTGAGGGTTGTTAAAGGAGGAATCCTGAGGGTTGGTGAAGGAGGGAATCCTGAGAATTCTTTCAACAAACCCTTCACACCAAGATGCTCCAACAACAGGAATCCTGAGGGTTGTTAAAATAAAGGAATCCTGAGGGTTTTTAAGTGAGAGAATCCTGAGGGTTGTTAAAATAAGGAATTCTGAGGATTGTTAAAATAAAGGATCCTTAAGATTGCTAAAGGAATCCTGAGGATTGTTAGAATGAAGGAATCCTGAGGATTTTTAAGTGAGGGAATTCTGAGGGTTGTTACAATAAAGGAATCCTGAGGGTTGTTAAAATAAAGGATCCTGAAGATTTTTAAGTGAAGAAATCCCAAGGATTTTTAAGTGAGGGAATCCTGAGGGTTGTTAAAGGAGGAATCCCGAGGATTGTTAAAATAAAGGAATTCTGGAGATTGCTAAAAGAGGGAATCCTGAGGGTTGTTAAAATAAAGGAATCCTGAGGATTGTTAAAATAAAGGAATCCTGAGGATTTTTAAGTGAGAGAATCCTGAGGGTTGTTAAAATAAGGAATTCTGAGGATTGTTAAAATAAAGGATCCTTAGGATTGTTAAAGGAATCCTGAGGATTGTTAGAATGAAGGAATCCTGAGGATTTTTAAGCGAGGGAATCCTGAGGGTTGTTACAATAAAGGAATCCTGAGGGTTGTTAAAATAAAGGAATCCTGAGGATTAAGTGAGGGAATCCCAAGGATTTTTAAAACAGGGAATCCCAAGGATTGTTAAAGGAATCCTGAGGATTGCTAAAATAAAGGATCCTGAGGGTTGTTAAAATAAAGGAAGATTTATTCCTTTATTTGGCAATCCTGAGGGTTGCTAAAATAAGGAAATCTTGAGGGGTTTTAAGTGAAGGAATCGTGAGGATTGTTAAAGGAGGAATCCTGAGGGTTGTTACAATAAAGGAATCCTGAGGATTGTTAAAATAAAGGAACCCTGAGGGTTGAGAAGTGAAGGAATCCCGAGGATTCTCCCACCAAACCCTTCCCCCCAGGACGCTCCAACAAAACCCCTGCAGGCCTCTCTGCAGGGAACTTCCCACAGCCTCAGCCTTGAAGAAGGAAAACATTCCCAGGGGGAGGCAAAGCTCCCAGTCCTGTTTGGGCTCCGGCTGCCCGGGAATCCCGGGATAAGGGATCTCAGCTCCCCTGGGGGGACGGAATCCGGCGGGATCTTCCCGGAGCACGGAGAGCCGAGTTATCCGCAGGGCTGGGCTGGGAATGAGCCCTCAGGGAGGCTTTGCTGGGCCAGGCTTTGCTAAACCACCACCTCCAGGGCTGGGGCACCGGGAATTCCAGCTGGAAAAACCTGGGCTGGAGCTGGAAGTGTCACGGAAAGCAGGGAGTTGGGAAGTGCCAGGGAAAATCCAGCAGCTCCCAAAGCTGCTCCAGCTTCAATCCAACCATTTAATCCTGGGTTTAACACCCCAACTCCCCTCTGGAGAACTTCCCACCCTCATGGATGTTTCCAGCACCATCCAAGGTGGGAATAAAGTGTCTCCAAGAGATTCTGGAAGTGGGTTTTCCCCTCTGGAGAACTGGGAATGACTGATATTTCATGGAAAATTCCGGGACCTTAAAGCTCCTCCAGTTCCTCCCACTCTCCCAGGCTGCTCCAGCCTGGCCTTGGACACTCCCAGGGATCCAGGGGCAGCCACAGCTTCTCTGGGAATTCCATCCCAGCCCCTCCCCACCCTGCCAGGCAGGAATTCCTTCCCGAGATTTAATCCAAACTCACCCTCTCCAGCTCAAGGCCATTCCCAAGTTGTTTATCCCAACAGTAACTCTGCTCCTGGATCCAGGAGCTCCAGCATTCCCGGGGGAAAGGATCTGCCCAATCCTCAATAAAAAGAAAAGGAGCTTTCAAAGGAATCTCCAGAGCACTGGGAATTCTGCAGGGCGAGGGAATAAAAGCAAACTTTGGGAATGAAGCCGGAGATCAGGAAAACTCCCTCGATCCCAGGAAACACGGGGGGAGGGGGGAGGGAAATCCTGGAGTGGCTTCAATCCCAATTTCCCACCTGGAAGGAGCACAGGGAGCTCCAGGGGTTTGGTTTAGGGAGGATCATTCCCTGAGGCATTCCCTGGAATTCCTGCTCCTTTATCGGGAAGAGGGGTTTTTTTTCCCCCCAAAATAAAAGTTCAGTTCTGCTCTGCTGATTCCCGGGAACAGGCGGAAAATCGGGATGGGCATCAACATCCAGCCTGTGGAAGGGGGTTGCTCCCAAAATCCTTGGCTTTGAACCCAAAATCCCTGGCTTTGAACCCAAAATCCTTGGCTTTGAACCCAAAATCCTTGGCTTTGAACCCAAAATCCCTGGCTTTGAACCCAAAATCCTTGGCTTTGAACCCCAAATCCCTGGCTTTGCTCCCAAAATCCCGTCCCCAAGGGCCGAGGCAGCCCCCGCCCCTCGGAAGGGCACATCCCAACTGGATCATTCCCAAATCCAGGAGGATCAGAACCTCCAGAGGGATCGGCTGTGGCTGCTGCTGCTCCTGGGATTTGTCCCAAGGGATGGGATTGGGTTTGATCCCAAATTCCAGACCTGGGTCACAGAATCAGGGAGGTCCCGACCGGCACAACTTCCAACAGGGACCGTTCCCGGGTCGCTCCCAGAGCAAAGGAGAAAATCCCAGGATTTGGGAACAAACCCCTTCCAATCCCAAATAATTTAGGAACAAACACCTTTCAGACCCTGGGGAAAAATCCCAAGTGATTTGGGAACAAACCCCTTCCAATCCCAAATAATTTGGGAACAAACCCCTTTCAGCCCCTGGTTAAAAATCCCAAATGATTTGGGAACAAACCCCTTCCAATCCCAAGTGATTTGGGAACAAACACCTTCCAATCCCTGGTTAAAATCCCAAGTGATTTAGGAACAAACACCTTTCAATCCCAAGTGATTTAGGAACAAATCAGTTCCCATCTTGGGTAAAAATCCCAAACTGATTTGGGAACAAACACCTTTCAGACTCTGGTTAAATCCCAAGTAATTTAGGAACAAACCCCTTCCAATCCCAAATGATTTGGGAACAAACACCTCTCAATCCCAGGTGATTTAGGAACAAACACCTTCCAATCCCTGGTTAAAAATCCCAAGTGATTTGGGAACAAACCCCTTTCAATCCCAAGTGATTTGGGAACAAACCCCTTCCAATCCCAAGTGATTTGGGAACAAACCCCTTCCAACCCCAAGTGCTTTGGGACCGAGCCCCTTCCAGCCCCTGGTTAAATTCCAAGGGATTTGGGAACCAGCCCCTTCCAGCCCTTGGATCCCTGGATTGGATCCAGTTTTCCCTCTTCCCATCCCCAACCCCCAAACAATTCCGGGGGCCCGGAAGCCGCAGCCGGACGAGGCCGGAATTCCCTGGCCAGGGATGATCCCAACAATCCCAGGGCTCCCTGGCACGGCTGTTATCCCAATTATCCCAATTATCCTCCTCTGGAATGGGGCTCCCTGTGTGGATCCCACATCCCGCTGTCCCACATTCCAGCCCGTTCCCACATCCTCCTGGAAAGCTGGAATTCCCAAATATGGGAACGTGGAATCACAGCCTGGATGTGACCCCTCGGAATTCCAGGGGACCTCCCCCGGCTCCGGAGGCTTTCCCAGACACCCCCTGATCCCAGATTTCTGTAGGGAATGGGAATGAAGGAGCCTGGAAACACTTGAAGCTGTTCCAGGGGACAATATTGGGAATCAGGGAAAAAATCCCGATGAACCAGAGGGATCTGGGAAGGAGGAGAGGCCTGGAATGAGCGGGAAGGGAAAATAAAGGTGGGAATCTGGGAATAACTGGGAAGGGAAAATAATGGTCAGAATCTGGGAATTATCAGGGAAGGGAAAACAAAGGTCAGAATCCCAAAATAATCAGGGAAGAGAAAATAAAGGCCAAAATCTGGGAATAAGCAGGGAAGGGAAAATAAAGGCCAGAATCCTGGAATAACTGGGAAGGGAATTTAAAGGCCAGAATCTGGGAATTATCAGGGAAGGGAAAATTAAAGCCAGAATCTGGGAATAATGGGGAAGGGAAAATAAAGGCTGGAATCCTGGAATTATCAGGGAAGAGAAACTTAAGGTCAGAATCTTGGAATAATTGGGAAGGGAAAATAAAGGCCAAAATCTGGGAATTATTAGGGAAAGGAAAATAAAGGCCAGAATCCCAGAATTATGAGGGAAGGGAAAATAAAGGCCAGAATCTGGGAACAGTAAGGGAAGGGAAAACAGAGGCTGGAATCTGGGAATTGTCAGGGAAGGGAAAATGAAGGCCAGAATCTTGGAATAATTGGGAAGGGAAAATACAGGTCAGAATCCTGGAATATCAGGGAAGGGAAAATTAAGGCCAGAATCTTGGAATTATCAGGGAAGGGAAAATAAAGACCAAAATCTGGGAATAATTGGGAAAGGAAAATGAAGGCCAGAATCCTGGAATAAGCAGGGAAAGGAAAATTAAGGCTAAAATCCTGGAATAAGCAGGAAAGGGAAAATAAAGGCTGGGATCTGGGAATAATTGGGAAGGGAAAACAAAGGCCAGAATCCCAAAATAATCAGGGAAGAGAAACTAAAGGCCAAAATCCTGGAATAACTGGGAAGGGAAACTAAAGGGCAGAATCCCGGGAAGTTCAAATCCAGCCCAGCCTGGAAGTGCCCGAGCAGCAGCCCGGGAATCTTTCCCTGGGTTCCAGCCCGGGAATCTTTCCCTGGGTTCCAGCCTGGGAATCTTTCCCTGGATTCCCTTTTTCCCTTTATTTCCCTCCTCCCTTTTATCCATCTCTGCCATCCCCACAATTTTAGCTTGGAATAAAAAAACTGGGAATATCCCTCCCTGGAGAGAAATCCCTGAGGAAAGTGGTTTTCCCCCTTTTTTCCGAGCAGGAATTCTTCCCACTCCCAAACACGTGCGGGTCTCCGGAGCTCAGGAATTTTGGGATACAAAGGCAGGGAATCCACGCAGGAGAACGGGGCGGGATTCTCCTCTTGGAGATTCCTCTTGGATCTCCAAGAATTCCTCGGGGATTCCTCTGGAATTCCAGGTGGGACTCAGGCCTGTGATCCACGTCCTGTCACGCTCCAACTCCTCCCTGGAATTCTGCCTCCGTTCCCTTATCCAGGAATTCCACAAAAGGAGGTTCCAAAGGACAAGGAAAGAGGGATTTTATCCAGGTGCAACCGGATGTGGGACGTCCCAAAAATCCCCAGGGATGAGGCAGGAATTTGGCCCCAAAGCCTCAGCTCTGGCTCAGGGGCTAAATTTAGTCCAGGCCTGACTAATCCAGCATTTAAGGGATGACCTAAAAATCCTGGGATGCGGCTTCCGGGACATTTGGGATGGGCTGGGATGGGCTGGGCAGCTCCAGCCACTTCCTGGCATCGGGAATGTGCCCCTGGAAAAGTCCTCTGGGAGCCCCAGAGTTGGAATTGGGAATTCCCAGCTCCGAGCAAAGGCTCTGCTCCCGACCCAGCCCTCGGCTCCCAAAACTCAGGGAATATTCCCCAACTTTTCCCTCTTTTCAGGGAATTTCCTGCCTGAGATCCCGTGGGATCCCGGCCCCACCCAGGCGGCCTTTTCCCGGGATATCCAGCAGCAGATTCCCAGATGATGTTGGAATCCCAACATGCAGAAGATTCCAGAATTCCCCCTTCCCAACCTTCATTCCTTGTGCCTTCCAAACCCGGAGGAAAACAGGGAGAGGGAATCACAGGGAGAATATCCCGGAATGGCCTCACTCCACTGGAATTTGGGAACTCCGGAAGCCCTGGAGGACAATTTCAGGACTCCCACGTTCCCAGATTCCCGAAAAACCCAAACTGTTGTGTTCTGTGGTTAATTATGGAATTAACCGATCATGGAATGAATCCCGTCGTGTCCCAGCAGACAAAGCTCCCAAAAAACCCCCTGGAATTCCTCATTTATCGGCGCAGGGCTGGAAGTTTCGGCACAACAAGACACAAAAATTGTGGAATCATGGAATGGTTTGGGCTGGAAAGGACCTTAAAGGTCCCCAATTCCAAGGGAATCTCCCACCGGAGTGGGTGTGCTGTGGCATTCCCACACCATTCCCATGCCATTCCCACACCATTCCCACACCATTCCCACGCCATTCCCACACCATTCCCACACCATTCCCACGCCATTCCCACACCATTCCCACACCATTCCCACACCATTCCCACGCCATTCCCACGCCATTCCCACGCCATTCCCACACCATTCCCATGCCATTCCCACTTATCCAACCCGCTCCAGAGGAAAACTCCCGGGGACAAAGGCCCCAAATCCACTCCCACCTCTGGCCTTTATTCTCCCTTCCCTGATTATTCCTGGATTTTGGCCTTTATTTTCCTTTCCCAATTATTCCAGGATTCTGGCCTTTAGTTTTCCTTCCCTGATATTCCCAGATTAATTTTCCCTTCCCTGTTTATTCCAGGATTTCTGGCCTTTGTTTTCCTTTCCCAATTATTCCCCAAGTTGGGAAGAGGCACCGGGAGCACCCGGACTCTCCCAAAGCACCTGGAATTCCCTTCCCAGACCCTCCAACCCCCCTTTTCCCGCTGGGAATAAACCGGGACAACGGGCAAAGCTCGGCTTAATCCCGACTGGTTTCCAACACGGAGATGGAAAATCCCAGTTTTTCCTGGAAAGCTCCATAGGGTCCCCCAGTGGCTCCACATCCCAACACAGGGAGCGAATCCCGGAATTCCGACCAAGGAGCCAAAGCCTCCCCCCCGAGTCCCTAAAACCGGGTTTAGGAGCGGCCTGGGGGGGGTTGGAGCCGGGCCGGGCAGCACATTCCCGGATTTCCCAGCGGGAAGGGAAAGGGAAAGCGGGGAAATAGAACAACAGTTAAAAAAGATAAAGGTGGAGTCAGAAGGGTTTTGCCCAAACAAACCAGGTTTAAAACACCACTTCGATCTAGAACCAGGTTTAAAACACCATTTTGGTGTAGGATCAGTTTTAAAACACCATTTTGATTTAGAACCAGTTTTAAAATATCATTTTGATGTAAAATCAGTTTTAAAACACCACTTTGTTGTAGGCTCAGTTTTAAAACACCATTTTGGTGTAGGATCAGGTTTAAAACACCATTTTGGTGTAGGATCAGTTTTAAAATATTTTTACGTAGAACCAGTTTTAAAACACCACTTTGCTGTAAAATCAGTTTTAAAACACCACTTTGGTGTAGGATCAGTTTTAAAACACCATTTTGTTGTAGAATCAGGTTTAAAACACCATTTTGGTGTAGGATCAGTTTTAAAACACCATTTTGTTGTAGAATCAGGTTTAAAACACCATTTTGGTGTAGATTCAGTTTAAAACACCATTTTGGTGTAGGATCAGTTTTAAAACACCATTTTGATTTAGAACCAGTTTTAAAACACCAATTTGATTTAGAACCAGTTTTAAAACACCATTTCGGTGTAGAACCAGTTTTAAAATATCATTTTGGTGTAAAATCAGGTTTAAAACACCATTTTGGTGTAGGATCAGTTTTAAAACACCACTTCAATTTAGAAGCAGGTTTAAACCACCATTTTGATTTAGAACCAGTTTTAAAATATTTTTATGTAGAACCAGTTTTAAAACACCACTTTGGTGTAGGATCAGTTTTAACCCCCCATTTTGGTTTAGGCTCAGTTTTAACCCCCCGTTTTGGTTTAGGCTCAGCTCTAACCCACCCCTGTGACCGGGAGTAACCCACAACCCCCTCTAAGATCCCCATGGTTTCCAGCCCAGGCCCAAGTTCCCCCCCCATTTTCCCGCTGGGAAAGCTCCGCAGTCCCTGGGCCGGGCCCGGATCTGCCCCTGCCAGGCCAAAGCCAGGCCCAAGAGCTCCCCAAAAACCACCCTGAGTTACTCACTGGTGCACTAATCCAGGCTGGGGAGGTCAGGCTGGGCCTGACCTTTCTGGGGGAAACACCCGGTTTGACCCCAAAAACTGGCTGGTTTTAGGCAAAATCTCAGATTTTAGGCCCAGTCTGAGTGGGTTTTCCCAGGGCAAACACCCCTAAGCTCAGCTTTCCGGGCCAGTCCTGGTTTAGGGGCGGCAGCAGGGACATGGATATGGATTTTCCCCTAAAAACTGGCACCCATTCCAAGGATTTCAAGGGTATCCAACAACTCTGAACAGCCCAAGGAGGGGAAAACAAGAGGGGGAAAATGGGGGAAGGAAAAAAGGGGGGAAGGAAAGAAAGGAGGGGGAAAAACAGGAGGGGGAAAGGAGAGGGAAAAAATGAGAGGAAAAAAAAGGAAGGAGGGGAAAAAGAAAGGGAAGAAAGGAAAGGAGAGAAAAGAAGAAAGGAGGGGGGAAAAAAAGTAGGGAAAAAGAAGAAAGGGAAGAAAAGAAAGGGGGGGAAGAAGAAAAGAGGGGAAAAAAGAAAATGGGGGGGAAAGAAAGGAGGGAAGAAAAGAAAGGGAAGAAAAGAAAGGAGGGAAAGAAGAAAGGAGGGAAAAGAAAGGGGGGGAGAAAAGAAAGGGAAGAAAGGAAAGGAGAGAAGAAAAGAAAGGAGGGAAGAGAATAAAGGAGGGGGGGAAAACAAGGGAAAAAAGAAAGGGAGGAAAAAAAAGAAAGGGGAGGAAAAAGAAAAGGGGGAAGAAAAAGAAAGGAGGGGAAAGAAGTAAGGAGGGAGAAGAAGAAAGGGAAGAAAATAAAGGAGGGAAAAGAAGAAAGGAGGGGGGAAAAGAAGAGGGAAAAAAGAAAGGGGAGAAAAGAAAGGAGGGAAAAGAAGAAGGGGAAAAAGGAGAGAAAAAAAGGAAGGAAAAAAGAAAAGGGGGGAAAAGAAAGGGAAGAAAAGAAAGGGGGGGAAGAAAGGAAGGAAAAAGAAGAAAGGAGGGGAAAAAGAAGGGGGGAAAAACGAGGGGAAAAAAGAAAGAGGAGAAAAGAAGAAAGGATGGAAAAGAAAGGGAAGAAAAGAAAGGAGGGAAGAAAAGAAAGGGAAAAGAAGAAAGGAGGGGAGAAAAAGAAAGGAGGGAAGAAAAGAAACGGGGGGGGGAAGAAAGGGAAGAAAAGAAAGGAGGGAAAAGAAGAAAGGAGGGGGGAAAATGAGGAGGGAAAAAATTAGGTAAAAAAAGAAAGGAGGTAAAAAAAGAAAGGAGGGGAGAAAAATAGGGACAAAGTGCCCAAAGGAAGGGAGCCCGTTCCCCTGGATTCCCCTGGATTCCCCTGGATTCCCC
Source organism: Pipra filicauda (assembly GCF_003945595.2). NCBI lineage: Eukaryota > Metazoa > Chordata > Aves > Passeriformes > Pipridae > Pipra > Pipra filicauda. The sequence goes on along the minus strand of NW_024105095.1, from coordinate 22,402 downwards.
TGGGATGGGGGGCCAGGTTCCCTCTGGAATGGCCGGGCTGTCACGGGAATCCTGCCGTGGGGAGGGCACACAAAGAGCCCGGCCCTGAGCTCGGCATTCCAGAACTCCATGGAGCAGAAATCCATGGAGCAGAAATCCATGGAGCAGAAATCCATGGAGCCAGCGGGAAGGGGAGCAGGGAGAGCAGGAGAGTCCCAGCTCCCCCGGGGGTCTGCACCCAAAATAACCCTGGGGGGAGCCAGGATTTAATCCCTGCCCCTGGAATAAAGGCCGGGAGGGGCAGGGAAATCCCGGCCCCTCTCCCTCAGCTCTGGGGTAAGGAGGCAGCAAAAGTAGGAGCTGTTTTCCTGGGAATCTGCTCCATCCCGCGGGATCTCTCCTGCCTGAACAACCTGTGTTTATCCCAGTTAGGCTCGGGTTAAAGCTCGGCTTAAGAAGGGAACACTCCGTTACCCCGGGATGGCTCCAGATGCACCTTCCCTTCCCAACAGCCCAATTCCTGCTGCTCTGACTCCAGGGCAGGGAAAAAACTCCAAGGAAAACAGGGAAAACAGCCAGTCAGGAGTCTGGATTTGCTCTCACTTCCCATGGGATACAGGGCAGGGATCCCTTTGGGATGAGGGGTTGCAGCATTCCATGGAGGCAGCAAAGCTGGAGCAACAAGGAATGAGCTCATCCAAGTGTTCCCATCCCTTGGCACTGGGCAAGATTTAATCCCTGAGCTCCCAGAGTGACTGCACTCCCTTTCCCAGGAATCCCAGTTGGGACAGGAATCTGGGATGCATCCAAAGGAGGAATTATTGGATGCTGTGAGGGAGTAGAGCTGCTGCTCCCCACCAGAGGAAGGGCAGGAGCAGGGCAGGGATCACTTCCCAACAGCCCAATTCCTGCTGCTCTGACTCCAGGGGAGGGAAAAAAAAACAGGGAAAACTGGGAAAAAGCCAGTCAGGTGCCTGGATTGGAGCACTGCTCTGCTCTCACTTCCCATGGGATACAGGGCAGGGATCCCTTTGGGTTGCAGCATTCCATGGAGGCAGCAAAACTGGAGCAACAAGGAATGAGCTCATCCAAGTGTTCCCATCCCTTGGCACCGGGCAGGATTTAATCCCTGAGCTCCCAGAGTGTCTGCACTCCCTTTCCCAGGAATCCCAGCTGGGACAGGAATCTGGGATGCATCCAAAGGAGGAATTATTGGATGTTGTGAGGGAGCAGAGCTGCTGCTCCCCACCAGAGCAGGGATCCCATCCTCCCGTTTCCCGGGAATCCCGAGGGCCCAACGACCTCCTGAGATTTAAACCAACACAACCCCCAAAACACCCAAACCCCACAAAGAACATCCTTCCCTGGTAACGACCGGGATCGACCCCGGGCTGGAATTCCCCAAAAAACCCACCACTTTTCCCTGGCAAATGAACATCTCCTGCCTCAATCCCAGCTCTCCAGCCCTGCCGGGGTCTGGCAGGATCGGGAGCACTCCGAGCTCAGGAACGTTGGGAATGTGGGAGCTGCTTCCCAAAGGCTCCCTGGGATCGAAAGGAGGTCGTGGCGACGCTTCCAAACAATCCCCTGCCACGGATCCAGGCCCAGCTTCCCTGGAAAAGCCCACAGGAACACCCCCAGGGGAGCAGGGAACGCCGTTATCCCGAAATCCCACGCTCGGTTTTTGGGGGGGATTTTGGAAACTGCCACGACAAAGAGACGGCTCCTAAAACCTGATGCCACTTTAGAACCGGTACCAGGAACATAATCCCACTGCTCAGAATTCCCAAATCAATTCCAGAATCAATTCCCAAATAAATTCCAGAATCAATTCCCAAATCAATTCCCAAATCAATTCCCAAATCACCGCTCCGAGTCCAGGAACAAGGCGAGGAAAGAGTTAAACCCCCCCCAAAAGCAGAGCAGCACAAAGAGCTGATTTTTCCCTGTTTTCCTTATTTTCAGCAGGGCCGGGATGTCCGGCTACAGCAGGAACACTCCAGGTATTCCCAACCCGATCCAGAATTCCCAATTTTATCCCCGTGACTGCGGCAATTCCACGATGGAGCAGGTGCTTCCCGGCATTCCAGGTCTGCTCCATGATGGAGCAGGTGCTTCCCAGCATTCCAGGTCTGCTCCATGATGGAGCAGGTGCTTCCCGGCATTCCAGGTCTGCTCCATGATGGAGCAGGTGCTTCCCAGGATTCCAGGTCTGCTCCATGATGGAGCAGGTGCTTCCCAGGATTCCAGGTCTGCTCCATGACCCTGAGCTCAAATATCCACACCAGGATCCAACAGACGAGGTGACAACGGGAGAGAGAAAACTCAGAATTCCGGATGATTTTCCAGGATAAAACCCATCCAGCCACCGCCAAAGACACGGAATTCCACTGCAGGAGCAGCAGGGATACCCTTGGAAGTTTTTTTAGGCAACAAAGCTGATTTTTGGGTCCGGTTTCCTCGGGTTGGGAAGAGATTTGGGGGTTTAAAGTTCTCCCGACAACAGGAGCCACGTTTCCCTGGATTTAGGGATCGTTTCCCTGGATTTAGAGGTTGAGCCCTGAGCTGTGCCAGCATTCCTGATGGCTCTGGAAACACAGGGGGGGCTCTCCCAGTGCTGGAAGGGGGTCTTTGCCACATCCCGGGGTGTTTGGAAGCATCTCCACCCGGTTCCCCCTGGAACGGCGCCGCGGAGCGGGAGCGATCCCGAAATCCCAAAATCCTGAAATCCCCCGCTGTGACCCCCGGCAAAGCTCCCCAGCAAAGCCCGAGTTTTATAAAAACCAACACCAAGCAAGCCCTGCCCAAACAAACCCTCCCAGTGCCAGGGACAGCGGGGGCCACCACGTGATTCCCAATTCCCGTGGCTCAGCCGGCCCTGGGAGGGCTCGGGGCGGGCTGGGAAGGGTGGTGTGAGCCTGGAAAAGGGATTTATCCCAAAGGGAAACTCTGCCCTCCCCTCGGCAAACACGGAGCGGGGGGGGGGGGGGGGGGGGGGAGGGCAGCGATTACAAAACCAAACCCCGCAGCTTTGGACCTTTATTCTCCTTGACTTTAGGCCCGAGCCTAAAATTAGCCGAGGTGTGTTCCGGGCACTGGGCAGCGCTCGGAATTCCTTTCGGGAACAAAACGGGGGCGACAACTTCCCTCTCCCGATTATAAACAGAGCGCAGGGAGCACGGAATTCCAGCGGGGAAGGAGGGCAAAGGAACCCGGCAGAGAAGGGGAAGGGAGCGGGGAAGGGAGCGGGAACAACGAGCTCTGCGGGCCGTGGGGAAGGGTCTGGGGGAGGGTTTGGGGGGCTCGGGGAAGGGTTCGGGGTGTTCCAAAGGCCCCGGCCGGGGCAGCCCCGGGAGCCGCCGCTCGCTCCGCCCCGGGTTTGGTTTCCGGGTAGTAACAGAGCAGCCAATCGGCGGAGTTGGGAGCGCTGCTCCGGGGCCTCTGCCCTGCCGAACACCGCTCCCAGGCCGCCCCTCGGGCCTAGACCGGCCAAGGGAACCCCCATCCCGGCTCTCCGGGAAGCCTGGACAGGCCTGGGATGAGCCGGGGCGCTTCCCGCGGGGATAACGGGAGCCCGCCGGGAAGGGGGTTTGGGGGGCACGGAACGTTCCCGGCGTCATTCCCGGCGTCATTCCCGCAGTCCTGCCCTCCATCCCCTGCTCTGGGGGGACGCGGCTCACCCGGGAATATCCCCCTCAAAAACAGGAAGGCTCCCCCCCTTTTCCCAGGATCAGGGCACGGACAATGAGGGGCTCAGGATTAGTAAAGCCCGGCTCAACAAACCCCGGCTCAAGAAACCGCCCGCTCTGCCCACCCCCTTCTCCGGGGAACAGGGACCTCTCCCCTCCCCTGCTCACAAAGAGGGAGCCACAAAAGGACACGCAGGGACGTGTGGGGATTGAAAATGGGAACGGGCAGGAGAAGGAGCTCGCCGGGCTCCCCAGGCTGTCAGAGCTGGGGAAGGGCAGAGCGTTATTCCCGCTGGGAAAAAGGTGGCCCCCTTGGCAGGCCGTAAATCCATGGATCCATCCCGTTATCCATCCCCCCCCCCACGCTGGAGAGGGATGAAAAGAGGAAAAAACGTCGTGAAAACGGCAGGAAAAAAAAGAAAAAGAGGAGGGGGGGGGGAAACCCCTCGTAACAAAAAGCTCGGCGGGGAACGACACACAAAAAAAAAACCCGGCAAAGCCGGGAGGAGCCGCCTCGGGGACATTCCTTCGGATCAATCCCTTCCCCAAGGGGCAAAGGGAGCCCGATTCCAGCTTCCAGGGAGGGAGATTCCCGAGGGGAAGCGGCGGAGCCGGGGCCTGGAGAGCTGCGGGCGAGTCAGGCAGGCAAACAAAAAAAGGTTGGGAAGGGAGGGAGGGAGGGAGGAGTGGAGAGGAGTCATCTGACACATCCAACTTCCTAAGTTTGTTGTCCGCAGGAGCCCGGCTGCTCCAACCCTCACCCCGCGGAAAACAGGGAATGCTGCGCCTTGGTTTTTTTTGGGAGGGGTGGGAAGGATCCTTTTGTCAACGGAGGGGGGGGGTTGGAAGAGCAGAGCACCGCGAGGAACCGCGGGTATCCAGGGATTTCTACTGGGAAAACACCCAGCGGAGGCACTGGGGGGGGAGAAAATAAAACCTGCTCTTTGTCTCGCAAAAATGCTGCGATCGCCGGAACAAAAAAAAAACCAAAAAAAACAAAAAGGGGGGGGGAGAAATAAAAAGAGAGAGGGGGAAGGGGAAAGGGAAGCTCGGGGAGCAGGTCGGGGCTCGGCCCCCCCTCTCCGGGCAGGGGATCCCGAGGGAAGGTTGGTTTGATCCCGGGACACAGCTGGAATCGCCGGGAATCGCCAGACCCTCCTCCCGGCGCGGTTTAAACATCGATCCCCGAGCGGCGTTCGGCGGAGCCTGACCCGTGTAACTTTAAACCCCCGGATAAAAATAGCCCCGATTCGAGCGGCGGCACCACCAGGAGTCATTTCCTATTTGCTTCAAAACAGGCCGAAAAAACCACCCCGAGAGCAGCTTTTTTGGTTGTTTTTTTTTGGGGGGGGTGGGAAAGGAGGGGGAGGGAGAAACGCGCAGGGGGAAACGTCACACTCAAGTTTCCTTCGATAAGCCACAAACAGGAGCTGCTGCTCCTCCCTCCCTCCTTCCCCCCCCCTTCCCAAAAAAACACCACCGAATCCAAGGAAGTTTGTTTATATCTCTCTCTCTCTCCCTGGGAACTAAACCAGCCCCGTTTCCCCCCACGGCACCACCAAAACCCCAAATCCTGCCCGGGGAGAGGTCGGGAATATCCTCCCCCCTCTCCCAAAAAATAAAAAACAACCCCCATTTCATCCCCTCTTGTCATTCCCAAGCCCTTTTTCCCCCGGCTCACGCCGCCACCTTGTAAACAACAACAAAAAAAAACTATTAATAAAACAAGCCCTAGCACCGAATTCCCGGTGATATTTTTTTCAACGCCACCCACTCCCCAGACGGGAGAGAGAGAGAGAGAGAGAGAAAAAAGGGATTCACCGCCCCGGGGGTGAAAAGGGCCTGGGGAGGGAAAAACAAGGAGGAGGAAAGAAAAAAAAATAATCAACAGATAAGAGAAAAAGGGTTTGAAAAATGGGAATAATAAAAGGCCGAGCGAAGCTGGAGGTTACATAAACCCCCGGGGGGAGAGACGCGGGCCGGGGGAGCGATGCCCCTTCGCCCACCGCGGGAGGGGGAGAGACCCCCAAAATAGGGCCCCGAGTAGGGGCTGCGGGAGACGAGGGGGGTAAATAATTAATTAATGCTCGTTTCCCCCCCCCCCCCCCCCCGACTAAAAAAAAAAAGACAACCCAACACACAAAAAAAAAAAAAAAAACCAAAAAAAAAAAAAACAACAAACAAAAAGAAAGAACAAACCAAAAACAAAAACGGACAAACAAAAGCCCACCACAAGACACACAAAAAAAAAAAACCAAACCAAAGCAACAAAAAAAGCGGAAAAAAGACCTGAAACGGGCAGAGGCCGAGGAAGAGGGGACAAACGAGCAAGGAACGGGGGAAGCAAAGGGAAAACAAGGGGGGGAACGCACAGGGGGGTGCGGGGAAAAAAAAAAGGTCAGGGCAGGGGGAGAGGGGTTAAAGCCCAAAATCCGGGAGCGGGGTGTGCGGGGTGAGGCCTCTCCTGCCCCCCCCACACAGGGGGGACACCCCGATGGGGCCGCGCGGGGAGGGGGTGTGGGGGTGACCCCCCCCTCTCGGACCTTCCCCTCCCTCCTCCCCTCCCCAAACCCTCCCCCCCAAAGAGCCCTCCAGGCGAGGGCACGGCAAGGATACAGCTTGACCACGTCGGTGTCCATCCGCCTCTTGCCCGGGCTGGGGGACGACATGGTGGCCGCGGCCGCCCCCGGCGCTCCGGGCGGGCTGTCAGCGCCGCCGCCGCGGGCCGGGGCCGCCCGGCAGCGAAGGGGAAGGCGGGCCGCGCTGCGCGGGGTGGGCGCGGTGGGCGCTGTCGCCGCCGGTGTCGCCGCTGCCGGTGTCGCCGCTGTCGCTGTCGCCGCCGCCCGTGGCCGCCAGGGCCGCTCCCCCCCCCCGCTCCCTCACGGCCGCTCGCGCTCCCTCAACCGCCCCGGCCGCCTCTGCCACAGCCTCTCTCTGGGCCCCTGACGTCACCCCTCCGCACGCGGTGACGTCACCGCGCCGCCGCCGCCGCGCAACGCTCGGGGGCGGGGGCGGCGCCGCGCGGGGCATGACGGGAAATGGAGTTCTGGGGCCGGGGGGGGAAATGATGGCGGGACCGCGGGTTCGAGACCCCGCCCGGGGGGACGCATCCCGTTCCAAGGATTTTCCCGCTGTTCCCCGTAGGAATGGTTCCCCCTCCGCCCCCCCGTTCATGTTCCTCCGTGGGTTCTGATGCCCGCTTTGCTGTCCCAGTCCCCACTTTCCCTCCAGGGTCAGGGAGACACCCTGGCCATGGGAGGCCCGATGGTTTCCCCCTTTTCCCTGTGCTTCCCCCATTCCCTATGGATTCTGACTCCCCCTTTATCCCCCCACTCCCACTTTCCCATCCCCACCAGGGTCAGGGAACTCTCCTACCCCAGTCAGGGCCAAGGGTTTCCCAAAATTCCCCACAGCTCCCCATTCCCATTGGTTTCCTGTAATTCTACAGCTCCCCCTTTTCCTCTCCCACATTCCCATGGATTCTGACACCCCCTTGCTCCCAGATTTCTACATTTCCCATCTCCACCAGGGCCCGGGAACCATCCCACAAATCCTGGGATACACCCATGCCAGGCCCAATGTTTTCCTGCTTTTCCCTGTGTTTCCCCCATTCCCTATGGATTCTGACACCCCTTTATCCCCCCATTCCCACTTTCCCATCCCCACAAGGGTCAGGGCCAAGGGTTTCCCAAAATTCCCCCCGGCTCCCCATTCCCATTGGTTTCCTGTAATTCCACAGCTCCCCCTTTTCTCTGCCTCTCCCACATTCCCTCTGGATCCTGACACTCCAATTCCATTTTCCCCATCCCTGCCACAATCAGGGAACCATCCCCCAAATCCCGGGATACACCCATGCCAGGCCCAATGTTTTCCTGCTTTTCCTTGTGTTTCCCCCCATTCCCTATGGATTCTGACACCCCTTTATCCCCCCCATTCCCCACTTTTCCCGTCCCCATGAGGGAACCACCCCCGAATTCCCGGGATAACAACACCCCCGAGCCAGGGCGGGGTGTCCCGTGTCACCCCCCCATTAAATCCAAGCCTTCCCGCCGGATTCCAAGGCGGGAATGTGGCAGGTGGAGGAGTCACCATCCCGGATTTCCGGCACAGCATTCCCGGTGCCCGCCGAGGCCACTAATGGGAGTCTCTCCACACCCCACATTCCTGACTCCGGCATCATCCCAGAAATTCGTCCCGGTGCTTCCTGCCCCGGCAGGGGAGGAGACACAGCCAAGGAATCCCAAAAATTCTTCCGTTTCCTGCCCCAGCATTCCCTGAATCCTGCTGGACCCGGGTGGGGGGAACACAAATCCACCCCCCCCCCATGGGAATTCCCTGGGGGAATCTGGGAGGGTTCTATTTGGGCAGAGCAGCTGGAAAAGTTGGGATGGAGGATCCCCCATTTCCCCTGACTGACTCCAAGGAACTGGGAGAACAGGAGGGGAAAAAAATCAGGATTTTCCCTTTGATTTCTTGGAATCCTCGCATTCCACGGGCGAAACACCACAGGTTTTGCAACGGGAATTTCGGGATAACAGGGGCTCCGACAGCATCCTGATGTATTTTTTTGGGATGCCTCGAGGCCGCTCTTGCAGCACCCAAATCCTTGGATGTGAGTGCACATGTGAGGAATTCTGGGATCCTCTGAGCCCTCCTGGGTCCGAAAATCGGGATGCAGGGGTTGGGTCTGGCCTTGCCCACTCTGGAATGGGGACGTTGTCCTCCCTGGAATGGGTGAATCCCGGGGTTTTTTGGGGATATTTCCCTGACCGTGGAGCAAAGCGGGAGATGGGGGGAACGAGGGGGTGTTGGAATCCACGGATGGGGAACGTGGGGAATAAGGGGATCCACTGGGAATTGCAGGGAACCGCTGGAAATGGGGGATCCACGTGGATCCGGAGTTCTGGGAAGCTCCAGGAGCTGTGGAAGCTCAGGGGGGACGACCAGGGAAAAGCAGGGATGGCTGTTGGGAACACAGGGATCTGTTGGGAACACAGGGATCTGTAGGTCCGGGAAGCTGGAAAAGGGGCTCCTCCATGGCCAGCCCAGGCACTTCCCAGCCCGTCCTCACCCCTCCGGATTGGGAATATCCCCCCTCTTCATCCCAAATCCCAGCCCAGCAGGGCCAGGGGGTGAGGAAGCCCCTTGGGATTTAGGTTTCCCTTGGGAAAGGAAAGATTCCCACCCAAACTCCGGCTCTGCTGCTTCCCAGGGGATTCCTGCCAGCACCCACCCGGGATGGCTGGATCCCGGGATGGCTGGATCCCAGGTGGGCAGGTGCATTCCCAAGTTTTGGGGCTCAGGGAGAGCAGGGATGACGACCAAGGCACCTGCAGCATTCCCAGGAACTCCCAGAAAAGTTCCTCCCAGGGAATGAGGCGGGATGAGACCCGGATGAAATCCCAGAGCTGGGGCTGAGGAATCCCAGGAAGGGGCAATCCCAGGAAGGGGCAATCCCAGGAAGGGGCAATCCCAGGAAGGGGCTCCTGCTCCGAAAAACAGGGAATGACACGTCCCTGTGGCTGGGACAGAGCTGGGGTGAGGAGATCCGGCTGTGCCCGGGTTTTCCATGGAATCTCAGCCCTTCCCAAAGCCCCTTTCCCGACACCCCCGAGGATGGAGATGACGGATCAGGGTCTCCCTTCTCGGCTTCTTTTTCCCTTTCCATGAGACCCCCAAGCCATGGGAAGGCCTAACCCTCCTCTTCCCGGTGTTTTGGCTGCATCCCGCCCTCCAATCCCAGGGATTTATTGTCCCAAAGGGGCCCCCCGGCCAAATGTGCTTGGGGCAGCTGATTCCAGGCCCAGGGGCCGGGAAAAGGCAGGGAAAACAATGGAATGAGGAGCGGGAAACCCAGGGAGAGACAGAGGGACAGCGATCCCACAAAACCCAGGGAATACAGGGCTCACATTCCATGCCCTGGAGCTCATCCCACCCCCTCCCAGGGAAAAAAAACCACCACGGGAGGAGGGAGGGAAGGAAAATCCAATGCCAAAAAGCGAAATGTTTATTCCCACCTGGAGTCACTTCCAGCGGGAAGGGCCGGACCCCGCGGACGCCCCGCAGGGAACGGCGGCTCCTCCTCATCCCAACGGCACATCCCGGTCCCAGAGGGGCTCCCGGAGCCTCCGGAGCCGCGGGATAACAGCAGCAACTGGGGAAGGCAGGTGGGGATGGGGGATCCCGGGATGGCTCCCTCGGGATCCCCTTCCCGAGGCACGGAGCTGGGGAGAGGGTCTCTCTCTCCGCCACGGAGCCCCTGGGGTGTGCTGGGTTCCAGAGGCTCAGGAATTCAGGAGGAATCCAGGAGGAATCCAGGAGGAGTTCAGGAGGAATCCAGGAGGAGTTCAGGAGGAGTTCATGCTCTCCCACTGCCGGAAAATGCGGAACACCTTGCAGGACTTCTCCGAGAGGCTCTGGAAAAACGGGAGCAAACGAGAGCCGGAGTCAAGGAAGGGGACGTGAGGGGAAAGGGCAGGAAAAGATCCAGCCCAAATATCCCAACCCGCTCCGGTTTGGGTACCAACGGACACCGATTCGTTCCTTTCCTTTGTTATCCCAATTTCCCAACTGGATGGAGGGAAAAAGACCCCAAGGGGAGGACAAGGAAGAAGCAGGAAAAAGCTTCCAAGGAGGAACTGCCGGGAACAGGGAGAGGAGGAAGAGGATCCCAGGAAGCAGGAAGGGGCTCCGGGAAGCAGGAAGGGGTTCTAGGAAGCAGGAAGGGACTTCAGGAAGCAGGAAGAGGGTCCAGGAAGCAGGAAAGGACTCCAGGAAGCGGGAAAGGACTCCAGGAAGCGGGAAAGGACTCCAGGAAGCGGGAAAGGACTCCAGGAAGCGGGAAAGGACTCCAGGAAGCGGGAAGGGACTTCAGGAAGGAGAAAGAGACTTCAGGAAGCAGGAAGGGGCTCCAGGAAGGACGAAGTGGCTCCAGGGAGCAAGAAGGGACTCCAGGAAGAAGGAAGGGGCTCCAGGGAGCAGGAAGGGGCTTGAAGAAGCAAGAAGTGGCTCCAAGAAGTGGGAAGGGGCTCCAGGAAGCGGGAAGGGACTCCAGGAAGGAGGAAGAGACTTCAGGAAGGAGGAAGGGGCTCCAGGAAGGAGGAAGGGGCTCCAGGAAGAGGGAAGGGGCTCCAGGAAGAGGGAAGGGGCTCCAGGAAGGAGGAAGGGGCCTCAAGAGAAATCCCGGAGCAGGAATGTCCTGCTGCTCCTCCCAGTTCCCAGCAGAGCAGAGGGGGATGGAAGGAGGAATCCCAGTGGATAAGGAGGCAGGAGCAGCCACTGGGAGAGGAGTTTTGGCCTCAGCTCCGCTCCCCCGGCTCGGGAAAGCTGTGAAAGCCTGGAGCCAGGGATCGGGATGGGGGCAGATCTCTGGGAACAGGGAATGAAAGTGGATCTTGGGAAGGGCTGTTATTTCTAGCAGGAGGCACTGGAGGGATGGATCCTGGGGAGGGGCTGCCAGGGGGGAGCTGGAGGGAGTTTGGTCCGTGGCATCCAGCTGGGATTGACTTCCCAAAGGAAGCCCATCCATCCCAAATCCTGCCCAGAGAGATCCAGCTCCACACACAACATTGTCATGGATGAATCCTGGGAAGGGGCTGGGAACTGACACCCTGGAGACACACGTTTGGTCCTTGTTTCCCAGCTGGAATTCAGCCCAAAGGAAGCCCATCCATCCCAAATCCTGCTCAGAGGGATCCAGCTGCACACACAACACTGGATGGATGAATCCTGGGAAGGGGTTGGGAACTGACACCCTGGAGACACACGTTGGGTCCTTGTCTTCCACCTGGGATTAACTTCCCAAAGGAAGCCCATCCATCCCAAATCGTGCCCACAGGGATCCAGCTCCACACACAACATTGTCATGGATGAATGCTGGGAAGGGGCTGCCAGAGGGGGAACTGAGACTCTGGAGGGAGTTTGGTTCTTGTCTCCCAGCTGGGATTGACTTCCCAAAGGAAGCCCATCCATCCCAAATCCTGCCCACAGGGATCCAGCTGCACACACAACACTGGATGGATGAATCCTGGGAAGGGGCTGGGAACTGACACCCTGGAGACACACGTTTGGTCCCTGTTTCCCAGCTGGAATTCAGCCCAAATTCAGCCCATCCATCCCAAACTGTGCCCCCAGGGCTTTGGGAATGCCAGGCTCACCACCGGCTCCGTGTCGGGCACGGCGTTGCCCCTCTGGGTGCCCAGCAGGGTGTCCAGCACCATTTTCCAGCCCGGCTCCGCCTTCCCGGCCTTCTCCCCGTGGGATGCAGCATCCTCCAGGGAATCCTGTCCCTCCCTGGTGCTCACCCAGGGACACCAGTCCCGGTGCTGGGAGCTGGGGTGGAAGAAGCTCCTCGTGGAAGTGTCCTGGGAATGAGAGAGGAAGGAATGGAAAGGGGGGTGAAATCCCGCTCCGCGCCCAAACCCCTGGATTGGGAACGGCATTCCCAGAATTCCCGGCATTCCCAGCATTCCCAGTGCTCACCAAGCCGCCGGAGGAGCAGAGCCGTGCCCGCTTGGCCCTGCGGATGGGGCTGGATGGCACTTCCATGGTGTCCCCCTGGCCCATGCTCCGCGTCACCGGGCGGCTCCGGAGGGAGGGGCTGGACACCTCCAGCTCCCCCCGGTCCATGGAGCCGGGAGAATCCCAACCCCGGGATACGGGGCGGGACATGGATGGGGAGGGGCTCTTCTCCTGCTGCAAGAGGGGAAAAACAGGGAATTAGGAAGATCCTCTGGACACCTCCAGCTCCCCCCAGTCCATGGAGCCGGGAGAATCCCAACCCTGGGATGTGGGGTGGGACATGGATGGGGAGGGGCTCTTCTCGTGCTGCAAGATGGGATAAACAGGGAATTAGGGAGATCCTCTGGAGACCACAGTCCATGGAGTTGGGAGAATCCCAACCCTGTGGGTGGGACATGGATGGGGATGGGCTCTTCTCCTGCTGCCGGGGGGGGAAACCAGGGAATTCGGGAGATCCTTGTCTGCCACCATGAAGGGATTTGGGGAATCCTGCCCAGCTCAACCAATCCTTGTCCATCCACGTTCCCTTCCCAGCAGGAGCATCCCGGCCGTGGCTGAGGGAACCCACGGATGGTGTTGGACACAAGGATGTCCCCCTGGGTGTCCCGGTGCCCCCATTCCAGCTGTACCTGCTCGGCTCCGGCCGGGATCGTGTCCTGGCTCCGGGTGACGATCCTGCGGGGGGACGTGGGCACGGCCGGGAAGCCGGAGCTGCCGGAGGAGCCGCAGGAATCCGGCTCTGGAGCGGAGGATTCCAGCTGGTGGAAGCTCCAGAGCCCCACCTTCCTCATGCAGCGGGAGCAGGAGATCACCGGCAGGGTCGGGGAGCCGCCGGAACTGCGGGAATACAGCCCGGGATCGGGATGGGAAGCGGGGAATGGGCGGGATTCCAACCAACCCCCGGGCATTCCGAGCTCCCGCCATCCCGGGGATGCTCCAAAGCCCATCCAGGGACACTTCCAGGGATGGGGAGAGGCAGGATGGGCCCAGGCTGGAAAAGTTGGGAAAAATGTCCAGGGAAAGCCGGGGATGGCGTGGATTTGGATGGGCTCGGCCTGGTGGGGAAGCGGGAGAACGGGAAGTAGGGAAAGCAGGGAAATGTGGGATAAGGGAAGAGGAGGCAGAGGGGAAAATGAGGGGAAATGTGGAAATAGTGGGAAATAGGGAAAATAGGGAAATGGTGGGAATAGTGGAAATAGGGAAATGGTGGGAATAGTGGAAATAGTGGGAATAGTGAAAATAGGGAAATAGTGGGAATAGTGAAAATAGGGAAATAGTGGGAATAGTGAAAATAGGGAAATAGTGGGAATAGTGGAAATAGGGAAATAGTGGGAATAGTGGAAATAGGGAAATAGTGGGAATAATGAAAATAGGGAAATAGTGGGAATAATGAAAATAGGGAAATAGTGGGAATAGTGGAAATAGGGAAATAGTGGGAATAGTGGAAATAGTGGGAATAATGAAAACAGGGAAATAGTGGGAATAGTGAAATAAGGGAATGGGGAGCACAGTGGAAAAGAGGGAAAATAGCGAAAAAGGGGGAAAATAGGAAAAGAGTGAAAGGAAGCAGGAGTGTAGGGAAAAATAAGGAAAACAGGAAATCAGGGAAGCAGGAATGTAGGGAAAACTGAAAAAGAAGGAAAATAGGAGAAGAGTGAAATAAGGGAATCAGGAGAATAGTGAGAGAGGGAAAACAGGAAAAGAGGGGAAAAAGGGAAAATAGGACAATAGTGGGATAAGGGAAGCAGGAGCAGAGGGAAAAGAGGGAAAAGAGGGAAATAAGAGGGGAAATGGAGAAAAAGAGGGAAAATGGGGGGAAAGAGGGACAACAGGAAAATAGTGAAATAAGGGAAGTGGGAACAGAGGGAAAAAGAGGGGGAAAGAGGGAAAATAGTGGAAAAAGTTAAATAGGGGAAGCAGGAGTGTAGTAAAAAATAGGGAAAATGGGGAAATAAGGGAATCAGGGAAATAGGGAAATAGGGAAAACAAGAAAATAGTGAAATAAGGGAATCAAGAGCTTAGTGAAAAAGACGGAAAATAGGGAAAAATAGGGAGAATATGGAAATAATGAAATAAGGGAAGCAGGAGCAGAGGAAAAAAGAGGGGAAAATAGGAAAATAGTGGAATAAGGGAAGCAGGAGTGTAGTGAAAAAGAGGGAAAAAATAGGGAAAAATAGCTAAAAATAGCAAAGAAAGGAAAAAATTGTAGTAAGGGAAGCAGGGGCAGAGGGAAAAAGAGGGAAAAGGAGGGAAAACAGTGGAAAATGGTGCAAATAGGAAAATAGTGAAATAAGGGAAACAGAAGCATAAGGAAAAATAGAAAAAATAGGAAAATGGTGAAAAATAGTGAAAATGAGAAAACAGGGAAATCAGGGAACAGGAGCAGAGGGAAAAACAGGGAAAGAGTGGAATAAGGGAAGCAGGAGCAGAGGGAAAAATAGGGAAAATAGGGGAAAATTGTGGAATAAGGGAAGTAGGAGTGTAGGGAAAAAGAGGGAAAACAAGAAAATAGTGGAATAAGGGAAGCAGGAACAGAGGGAAAAAGAGGGGAAAAGAGAGAAAATGGGAAAAAAAGAGTGAAAATAGGGAAAAAAGAGTGAAATAAGGGAAGCAGGAGCACGGGGAAAATAGGGAAAATAATGGGGAAAACAGTGGAATAAGAGGAGGGTGAAAAAGAGGGAAAAGGAGGGAGAATAGTGGAAAATGGAGAAATAAGGGAAGCAGGAGCAGAGGGGAAAATAGGGGAAAAGAGGGAAAACAGTGGAAAAATAGGGAAAAAAGAGGGAAAACAGTGGGAAAATAGGGAAAACAGTGGGAAAATGGGGAAAAAAGAGGGAAAATGGGGAAAAAAGAGGGAAAACAGTGGAAAAGAGGGAAAACAGTGGAAAAGAGGGAAAACAGTGGAAAAGAGGGAAAACAGTGGAAAAGAGGGAAAACAGTGGAAAAGAGGGAAAACAGTGGAAAAGAGGGAAAACAGTGGAAAAGAGGGAAAACAGTGGAAAAGAGGGAAAACAGTGAAAAAGAGGGAAAACAGTGAAAAAGAGGGAAAACAGTGGAAAAGAGGGAAAACAGTGGAAAAGAGGGAAAACAGTGGAAAAGAGGGAAAACAGTGGAAAAGAGGGAAAACAGTGAAAAAGAGGGAAAACAGTGAAAAAGAGGGAAAACAGTGAAAAAGAGGGAAAACAGTGGAAAAGAGGGAAAACAGTGGAAAAGAGGGAAAACAGTGAAAAAGAGGGAAAATAAGGGAAGCAGGAGCACAGTAAAAAATAGGGGAAAAGAGGGAAAATAGTGGAAAAATAGGGAAAAAGAGGGAAAACAGTGAAAAAGAGGGAAAATAGGAAAATAGTGGAAATAGGAAAATAAGGGAAGCAGGAGCAGAGGGAAAAATAGGGGGAAAGAGGGAAAATAGTGGAAAAATAGGGAAAAAGAGGGAAAACAGTGAAAAAGAGGGAAAATAGGGAAATAAGGGAAGCAGGAGTGTAGTGAAAAACAGGGAAAACGGGAAAATAAGGGAAGCAGGAATGTAGCAAAAAATAGGGAAAACAAGGACAGAGCAGGAAACAGGAACAGAGTGAAAAAAAGGGAAGCAAGAGCGGAGCGAAAAAAAGAGGGAAAACGGGAAAGGGGTGAAACGAGGGAGCGAAGAATTCCCGGGAGGAAGATCCCGGGAGGAAGATCCCAGATTCCCAGATTCCCGCGGCCCCGCCCACCTGCAATTCCAGCCGCAGAGCGCCAGGATGGAGGCGGGAACGGCGTGGCCCTGCGGGCTTTCCATGGAAAACTTCCCGGGGGGCTTCTCCCCTTCCCGGCCGGATTCCAGCTCGTCCTGGAGGAGCTCCAG
The DNA here is from genome assembly GCF_003945595.2 of Pipra filicauda. Taxonomy (NCBI): domain Eukaryota; kingdom Metazoa; phylum Chordata; class Aves; order Passeriformes; family Pipridae; genus Pipra; species Pipra filicauda. The sequence continues at coordinate 6,373 of NW_024105095.1, read as the reverse complement.
GAGGCGGCGGATCCGCTCCTCCGACAGCGACTGCGGAGCACGCCGAGGGAATTCCAGGGATTCGCTCCCACCGAGTGGAGGGGAAGCCCCTTCCCAATCCCTGGAAGTGCAGCTTCCAACGCCCCCCGTGCTGCTTAACCGGGAAAAGGGACGGATTCCTCCTGCCTCGTGTCCCTCTGGAGCCCCATCCCAGGATTTCTGCTCCGGCTAACAGGGAACAGACTCCTCATTCCATGATTTTTACACTGGCTAACAGGGAACAGACTCCCCATTCCATGATTTCTGCTCCGGTTAACAGGGAACAGACTCCTCATTCCATGATTTTTACTCTGGTTAGCAGGGAAAAGGAACAGCTTCCTCCTGCCTTGTGTCCCTCTGGATCCACATTCCATGATTTCTGCTCTGGGATTATCAGGGAAAAGGAACAGCTTCCTCCTGCTTTATATCCCTCTGGATCCACATTCCATGATTTCTACTTTGCTTAACAGGGAACAGACTCCCCATTCCATGATTTCTGCTCTGGGATTATCAGGGAAAAGGAACAGCTTCCTCCTGCCTTGTGTCCCTCTGGATCCACATTCCATGATTTCTGCTCTGATTAACAGGGAACAGACTCCTCATTCCATGATTTTTACTCTGGTTACCAGGGAAAAGGATCAGCTTCCTCCTGCTTTATATCCCTCTGGAGCCCCATCCCAGGATTTCTACTCTGGTTACCAGGGAAAAGACTCCTCATTCCATGATTTCTGTTCTGGTTATCAGGGAAAAGACTCCTCATTCCATGATTTCTGCTCTGGTTATCAGGGAAAAGGATCAGCTTCCTCCTGTCTCGTGTCCCTCTGGATCCACATTCCATGATTTCTGCTCTGGTTAACAGGGAACAGACTCCCCATTCCATGATTTCTGCTCTGGGGTTATCAGGGAAAAGCAGCACCTTCCTCCTCTGGATCCCATCCCGTGATTTCTGTCCCTGCTCTCCCGGGATTTTTGGGATTTGTGGATCCGCTCCCATCCCTGCCAGGGCTTTGGGGGGTTTTTAGGAACCCGAAAACCCCTCTGGGATTTCTCCCGGCTGGATCAGGAATTCCCTGGATCCCTCCCAGCTTCCCAGAGCTCCCAGAGTTTCCTGCTGGGAGAGTGTCCAAGGAGCTGCTCCAGGGAAGCAATTCCACCCCTCTGGAATTGCCTTTGCTCCATTTCCCAAGGGAGAAATGGAACAAGTTTTGGGGGATCCCAAATCCCATTTCCCAAATCCCTGTGGGATCCCAAATCCCATTTCCCAAGGGAGCCCATGGGATCCCAAATTCCCTGTGAGATCCCAAATCCCATTTCCCAGGGGAGCCTGTGGGATCCCAAATCCCATTTCCCAAATCTGCTGAGAGATCCCAAATCCCATTTCCTAAATCCCACTTCCCAAATCCCCTGTGGGACCCCAAATCCCGTTTCCCAAGGCAGTCTGTGGGATTCTCAAATCCCCTGGGAGATCCCAAATCCCATTTCCCAAGGGAGCCTATAGGATCCCAAACCCCACTTCCCAAATCCCCTGAGAGATCCCAAATCCCATTTCCCAAAGGAGTCCATGGGATCCCAAATCCCACTTCCCAAATCCCCTGTGGGATCCCAAATCCCATTTCCCAAATCCCGTTTCCCAAACCCTATTTCCCAAACCCCCTGTGGGATCCCAAACTCCATTTCCCAAATCCCCTGAGAGATCCCAAATCCCACTTCCCAAAGGAGTCCATGGGATCCCAAACCCTATTTCCCAAATCCCCTGTGATATCCCAAAACCCATTTCCCAAATCCCGTTTCCCAAATCCCCTGTGGGATCCCAAACCCCATTTCCCAAACCCCATTTCCCAAATCCCGTTTCCCAACCGAGCCGCTCCCGACTCCTTTTTTTCCCACATTCCCATTAACCCCCCCGTTGGAAGCAGCCTGCGGGAACATCCCAGGGGAATCCCGAGGCCCCCTCCGACCCGGAGCCCCCAATTCCCGGCGTTCCCGGGACTCTCCGGAATTTGGGAACGCACCATGTTCCCGAGGTCCTCGGGCCGGAGCGAGGGAAGCTGCAGCTCCAGGCGGGAAAGGCTCTGGAAGCGCTCCAGGAATTCCTGGAGAAGCACTCGGGGCTCGTCCACCAGGAGCAGGGCAAAGCGCTCTGGGAAAAAGGGGAAAAGGTGGGAATGCTGAGCGGGAATGCCGGGAATGCTGCTTCCCAACCCTCCTCATCCCGCTGGGAAAGGGGGAGCAGCCCGGCCAGGAAAAGAGGGAATGAGCTGGAGGAGGGGGAAGGATGGTGGGATGTGCGGAAGGAATTCCTGGCTGGGAGGGCGGGGAGGGATGGGGAGAAATGGGATTGGGGATCTCACAGGGAATTTGGGATCTCACAGGGAATTTGGGATCCCGTGGGCTCCCTTGGGAAATGGGATTTGGGATCCCACAGGGGATTTGGGAAATGGGATTTGGGATCCCACAGGGAATTTGGAATCCCATGGGCTTCCTTGGGAAATGGGATTTGGGATCTCACAGGGATTTGGGATCTCACAGGGGGTTTGGGAAATGGGGTTTGGGATCCCACAGGGGATTTGGGAAATGGGGTTTGGGATCCCACAGGTTCACTTGGGAAATGGGATTTGGGATCCCACAGGGGGTTTGGGAAATGGGATTTGGGAAATGGGGTTTGGGATCCCACAGGGGGTTTGGGAAATGGGATTTGGGATCTCACAGGGGGTTGGGGAAACAGGATTTGGGATCCCACAGCCTCCCTTGGGAAACGGGATTTGGGATCCCACAGGGATTCGGGAAATGGGATTTGGGATCCCACAGGGGGTTTGGGAAATGGGAGTTGGGATCCCACAGGGAATTTGGGATCCCATGGGCTCCCTTGGGAAATGGGATTTGGGATGGAATTCCCAGGGAAGCTGGGGTTTCCCGGGAAGTGCTGGATGGGGCTTGGAGCCAGCCGGGATAGCGGGAAGTGTCCCTGCCCTGGGGTGGGAATGGGATGGAGCTGAGCCCCCTTCCCACCAAAGCATTCCAGGATCCAGGGGAAAATTAGGGAATAATGGTGGGAAAAAATAGGGAATAATGGTGGGAAAATTAGGGAACAACGGTGGGAAAAATAGGGAATAATGGTGGGATAAAATAGGGAATAATGGTAGGATAATGAGTAAAAGATAGGGAACAATGGTGGGAAAAACAGGGAATGGTGGGAAAATAGGGAATAATGGTTGAAAAAATAGCGAATAAAGGCGGGCTAAAATAGGGAATAATGGAAAAATTAGGGAATAATGGGTAAAAAACATGGAATAATGGGGGGAAAAATAGGGAAGGGTGGGAAAATAGGGAATAATGGTGGGAAAAAATAGGGAATTGTGGGAAAAATAGGGAATAAGGGTGGGATAAAATAGGGAATAATGGTTGGAAAATTAGGGAATAATGGGTAAAAAATAGGGAATAACGGTGTGGAAATTAGGGAATCATGGTTGAAAAATAGGGAATGGTGGGAAAAATAGTGAATAAGGGTGGGAGAAATGGTGGGAAAAACAGGGAATAATGGTGGGAAAAATAAGAAATAAGGGTGGAAAAATAGGGAATAATGGTGGGAAAAAACAGGGAATGGTGGCAAAATAGGGAATAAGGGTGGATAAATAGGGAATAATGGTGGCAAAAATGGTGGGAAAATTAGGGAATAATCGTAGGAAAAAGGGAAATAATGATGGGAAAAAATAGTGAATAGTGGGAAGAAATAGGGAATGGTGGGAAAATCAGGGAATAATGGTGGGAAAATCAGGGAATAATGGTGGGAAAATCAGGGAATAATGGTGGGAAAAATAGGGAATAATGGGGGAAAATAGGGAATTATGGGAAAATAGGGAATAAGGGTGGATAAGCAGGGAATAAAGGGGGATAACTCGGGAATAAAGGTGGATAAGTGGGGAATAAAGGTGCATAAAATATGGAATAATGGTGGGAATAATAGGGAATGGTGGGAAAATAGGGAATAAAGGTGGATAAGTAGGGAATAAGGGTGGATAACTTGGGAATACGGGTGGATAACTGGGAATACGGGTGGATAAACAGGGAATAAGGGTGGATAAACAGGGAATACGGGTGGATAAACAGGGAATAAGGGTGGATAAACAGGGAATACGGGTGGATAAACAGGGAATATGGGTGGCTAAGCAGGGAATAAAGGTGGATAAGTAGGGAATAAAGATGGATAAGCAGGGAATAAAGATGGATAACTGGGAATACGGGTGGATAACTCGGGAATACGGGTGAATAACTCAGGAATACAGGTGGATAACTTGGGAATACGGGTGAATAACTTGGGAATACGGGTGGATAACTCGGGAATACGGGTGGATAACTCGGGAATACGGGTGGATAACTCGGGAATAAAGGTGGATAACTCGGGAACAAAGGTGGATAACTGGGAATAAAGGTGGCTAACTGGGAATAAAGGTGGCTAAGCAGGGAATACAGGTGGATAAGCAGGGAATACAGGTGGATTACTGTGAATAAGGGTGGCTAAGGAGGGAATAAAGATGGATAACTGGGAATACAGGTGGATAACTGGGAATACGGGTGGCTGAGCAGGGAATAAAGGTGGATAACTGGGGAATGCAGGTTGCTGAGCAGCCCCACCTGGGCAGGGGTTGTCTGGCCAGAAGCAGAACCTCTCGTGGGCGGCGCTCAGGGCTCTCCTCAGCTCCGCACAGCGCTCCCGGTCTGCGGGAAACAGGGATGGTCCCTGCCCACCGCCATTCCCGGCCATTCCCAGTCATTCCCGGCCATTCCCGGCCATTCCCAGCCATTCCTGCCCATTCCTGCCCATTCCCGGCCATTCCCGGCCATTCCCGGCCATTCCCAGTCATTCCCGGCCATTCCCGGCCATTCCCAGCCATTCCTGCCCATTCCCGGCCATTCCTGCCCATTCCCGGCCATTCCCAGTCATTCCCGGCCATTCCCGGCCATTCCCAGCCATTCCCACCCATTCCCAGCCATTCCCGGCCATTCCCAGCCATTCCCGCCCATTCCCGCCCATTCCTGCCCATTCCCGGCCATTCCCGGCCATTCCCGGCCATTCCTGCCCATTCCCGGCCATTCCTGCCCATTCCTGCCCATTCCCGGCCATTCCTGCCCATTCCCGGCCATTGGCCATTCCCAGCCCTATTCCGGCCATTCCCTGGGACCATTCCCAGCCATCATGCCATCCCGGCCATTCCCGGCCATTCCCAGCCATTCCTGCCCATTCCCGGCCATTCCTGCCCATTCCCGGCCATTCCCAGTCATTCCCGGCCATTCCCAGCCATTCCCAGCCATTCCCAGCCATTCCCAGCCATTCCCGGCCATTCCCAGCCATTCCTGCCCATTCCCAGCCATTCCTGCCCATTCCCAGTCATTCCCGGCCATTCCCAGTCATTCCCGGCCATTCCCAGCCATTCCTGCCCATTCCTGCCCATTCCCAGCCATTCCCGGCCATTCCCGGCCATTCCCGGCCATTCCCGGCCATTCCCAGTCATTCCCGGCCATTCCCGGCCATTCCCGGCCATTCCCAGTCATTCCCGGCCATTCCCGGCCATTCCTGCCCATTCCCGGCCATTCCCAGCCATTCCCAGCCATTCCCGGCCATCCCTGCCCTCCCTCCCCACCAAAAGCTGCCCGAAATTCCCTGGAATTCCACCCCCCCCCGGCCCGAATTCCCGCCCGACCCCAGGCAGGGGAGCACAGCCGGACGCTCCCGGGCGCTGGATCCGCCCCAATCCCAAGGTTTTCCCTCCTGGAATGCTGCCGATCCCGCCCCGATCCCAGCGGATCCCAGAGCCAGGGCTGCAAATCCAACTTCCCAAAAAAACCCCCCGATCCTTAATTTAACTCATTCCCGCCTTTCCGAACCGGCTCATTCCCTTTGAAATCCCTTTTCCCAAGCTCTGCTTATTCCGGGCTTTTCCCGATCCCGGCGGGATGATTCCCCAGGGAATGAGCAGGCCAAGGCTGATTTAAAAGGGAGAATCTGGGAATGCTGATCCTGGATGACCCGCAGGGAAAGGCTCGGGCAGCAAGGGCAGGGAATTGCAGGGCATGGGAGCAGGGAATTGCAGGGGATGGGAGCAGAGAATTGCAGGGGATGGGAGCAGGGAATTGCAGGGGATGGGAGCAGGGAATTCCAGGGAATGGGAGCAGGGAATTCCAGGGAATGGGAGCAGGGAATTCCAGGGGATGGGAGCAGGGAATTCCAGGGAATGGGAGCAGGGAATTCCAGGGGATGGGAGCAGGGAATTCCAGGGGATGGGAGCAGGGAATTCCAGGGGATGGGAGCAGGGAATTCCAGGGGATGGGAGCAGGGAATTCCAGGGAATGGGAGCAG